>NC_071088.1:55077759-55115259 GCF_027358695.1 Spea bombifrons | reverse complement strand
TGCTGGTCAAGTTCTATGTGGACACCAGGGCTGGCCTTTGGGGTGTGCAACCTGGGGATCTATGCCTATAATTTAGGGGGGCTAATCTATACCTTTAATGCTGAGTTTATGTGTGATTTCCAGTTGATCTATACCTGCAAAGTTGTGTTATTCTGTTGATTTATACCTGCTATGCTATGTTTCCATACATTATTTATGTATACATGCAAATACAGGGTTTCTATATGTTATTTGGTTCATCTATACCTGCAGTGTTGTTTCCATGTGTTGTTTATTTGATCCATACCTTCAGTGCTGAGTTTACATGTGATCCTCAGTTGAGCTATACCTGCAAAGCTGAGTTTGTGTGCTATTCTGTTGAACTATAACTGCAGTGCTATACACTTGTTTACATGTGTTGTTTATTTGATTTATACCTGAACTACAGGGAGGAAGGAAAAGAGAGGTGTGGGACTCTAGGGAAGAGTACGGGAGAGAGGACCTTTCAAAATCATGGTAGGGTCAGAAGGAGGGAAGACTGCACTGACTTTCACAGTCTTCCCCTAATCTGCAGTCACTGTGGCAAATATATATATATTTTTTGGTTGTCGGTGCGGAAGGAATGATTGCATAGAAACATAGAAAGTGACGGCAGATAAGAACCGGTAGGCCCATCCAGTCTGCCCTTCCTCTGAGTACTTTCCTTTAGTACTTGCCCTTATCCTATATCTAGCTTGGCCTTATGCCTATCCCATGCTTGCTTAAATGACTTTACTGTATTAACATCTACCACTTCTGCTGGAAGGCTATTCAATGAGTCCACTATCCTTTCTGTAAAGTAATATTTTCTGATGTTACCATTAAACCTTTGCCCCTCTAGTTTTTTTGCTTGTGTCCTCTTGTTGTGGTAGCATTTCTCCTTTTAAATAAACTATCTTCCTTTACCTTGTTGATTCCCTTTAAGTATTTAAATGTTTCTGTCATATCCCCCCTGTCCCGTCTTTTTTTCAGGCTATATAGGTTAAGATCCTTTAACCTGCCCTGGTAAGGTTTATCTTGTAATTCATAAACCATTTTAATAGCCCTTCTCTGCACTCTTTCTCCAACATTTCTATATCCTTCTGGAGATACGGTCTCCAGTACTGTACACAATACTACAAGTGAGGTCTCACCAGTGATCTGTACAACGGCATGAGCACTTCCCTCTTTCTACTGCTAATACCTCTTGCTATACAACCAAGCATTCTGCTAGCATTACCTGCTGCTCTACTGCATTGTCTGCCTACCTTTAAATCCTCAGAAATAATTACCCCTAAATCCCTTTCCTCACACGTTGAGGTTAGGACAGTATCAAATATTCTATACTCTGCCCTTGGGTTTTTATGCCCCAGGTGCATTACTTTGCATTTATCTACATTAAATGCCAATTGCCACAGCTCTGACCATTTTTCCAGTTTACCTAGATCATTTGCCATTTGGCTTCTTCCTCCAGGAACATCAACCCTGTAGCAAATTTTTGTATCGTCAGCAAATAAACATACCTTTCCATCAAGACCATCTACAATATCACTAATAAAGATATTAAAGAGAATGGGTCCAAGTACAGATCCCTGAGGTATCCCACTGGTAACAAGACCTTGTTCTGAATATACGCCATTGACTACAACCCTCTGTTGTCTGTCACTCAGCCACTCCTTAATCCATTCAACAACATTGGGATCTAAACCCAGAGATTGCAGTTTATTTATAAGTCTTCTATGTGGGACAGTGTCAAAGGCCTTACTGAAATCCAGATACGCAATGTCTACTGCACCACCTTGATCAATTACTTTAGTCACCCAATCAAAAAAATCAATAAGATTTGTTTGGCAAGATCTTCCTGAGGAAAACCCATGTTGTTTTTGATCTTGAAACCCATGTGACTTCAGATGTTCAACAATCCTTTCCTTTAACATTGTTTCCATTAATTTCCCCACTACAGATGTAAGACTAACTGGCCTGTAGTTGCCCGACTCCTCCCTACTGCCTTTTTTGTGAATGGGCACAACATTCGCTACTTTCCAATCCCCAGGGACAACTCCCGTTACCAATGATTCGTTAAATATATCAGTTAACGGTTTTGCTAGTACACCCCCAAGCTCTTTTAATAACTTGGGGTGTATCCCATCAGGCCCCATCGACTTATTTGTCTTTACCTTAGACAACTGAAGTAGAACCTCCGCCTCGATAAACTCACATATTTCAAATGATTCAGTCTTTTTTCCCAACTGAGGTCCCATTCCTTAATTTTCATCTGTAAAAACTGAACAGAAATATTAATTGAGGCAGTCAGCTAAACCTTTATCCTCTAATACATATATTCCTTTTGTTTTTAGTCTAACTAATCCTTGTTTAACTTTCCTTTTCTCATTTATATATCTAAAAAATGTTTTATCTCCATTTTTTACTGAGAGGGCAATTCGCTCTTCTGCATGTGATTTGGCAGTTCTTATAACTTTCTTTGCCTCTTTCTGCCTAATTTTATAGATCTGTCTATCTTCCTCACTTTGGGTATTTTTGTATCTACTAAAGGCTAACTTCTTGTCTTCTAGAATGTATTGAATACATCCTTAAACATAATTATTTTTGGTTTGAGGAACAGTTCTATTTACAATTGTGTGGAACGGCTATGGGCACCAGGTTTGCACCCAGTTACGTAAATCTTTTCGTGGCTGAGTGGGAACATCAATCGATATGGAACAACAATCCCCATGGTGCAGACCTGGTGCTCTGGAGGAGGTATATCGACGATATCCTCATTATCTGGAAAGGGACGGAAGATAACCTACACACCTTCATACAATATGTAAACAACAACCAGGTGAACCTTAAATTCACGTCCAATATTCAGACAACCCACATTGAATTTCTGGACGTTGAGCTATTCATTGAGAACAACAAAATTATGTCTAGAAACTATACCAAACCTACTGATAAAAATGGGTATATACATTACACCAGCTGCCATCATCCTCAATGGCTGGATAATATACCCAAAGGGCAACTCATGAGGGTTAAACGCAATTGCTCTAAAAATGAAGATTGGGAGGAAAAAGCAGAGGAAATAACGAAAAAGTTTGTAGAAAAACAATACCCAATGGAAAAATTAATAAATAGCTACCAACAAGTAGAAAACATGGACAGACAACAATTACTCACACAAAAAAAGAAATCCTCAGAAATAAATAAAGAGAAGGATTTTAGTTTTTCCTTCTTCACCAAATACAACACACAGGCTCATAGAATAAAGGGGATTCTCAATAAACACTGGCATATTTTACAGAATGATGAAATCCTGGGAAAGATTTTGCCAACAAAACCTCAAATAATTTTTAAAAAAACGGGTTCGTTAAAAACTATCTTGGCCCCGAGTGTCTTACCCAGACAAAACACCAATTCGGACTCTCAAACATTTTTGGGCACTAAACCTAACGGTTTCCACAAATGTGGCAAATGTAAGATGTGCACTTTCCTGCCGAAAAAAACCGACCACTTCACATGTAGTAACACAGGTCGCACATATACTATTAAACATTTTATCAATTGCTCCACAAAGAATGTGGTATACCTATTACAATGTAAATGTGGTTTACAGTATGTGGGACGAACCATTAGACCCATGAAAGAAAGGATTCTTGAACATTTAGGGAATATTAGGAATAAAAACCAAAAACATTCGGTCCCTAGACACTGTAACACATGTCCCTTATTTTCGATTCAGACCTTAAAAATAATCGGTATAGAATGGGTATCTAAAAATTGGAGGGGGGGACACTACAGAAAATTTATCAAGAAAGGAAACAGAATGGATTTTTAAATTGAAAACATTTAAAAATGGAGGATTAAATATGGAGCTAGATATTTTAGCCCACATTTGAGAAATTGGTTCCCCTTTTTTTTTTTTTTTTTTTCCCCCAACCCTAACACTAACCCTAATCCTACCCTTAACCCTAACACTAACCCTAATCCTACCCTTAACCCTAACCCAAACCCTAACCCTAATCCCAACCCTAACCCTAAATAATGACAACCACACTTTGACCAAACATTCATTTATTTATTATTTATTTTTACATTTATTTTTACATGTATTTTTATCACATTTTTTAACCAAGTTCACAAATACCATTCTGTGCATTTTTATACATTCATTTGTCATTTTTTATCACGTTTATACACAAACAATATATCTCATAACCCAGTTCATGCATTTGATCCCCCAAAACATATATACACATTTACATAGAACCGATGGAATTACCGATTTTATATCCTTAGACCTGTACACTATTATAACATTCTCTTTATTTCAGACATTTACTCTTTAATCTCATACTACAATACACCAATTATAGTTTATACACTTTTTCTTTAGGTTATACACATATACACACAGTACAGCTCACACATATACACATACAAGATTCCGTTTATATACACTCATTTTTATTTTTATTTTTTCATAACCTTTTTATTCAATCTTTATACACTGATCATCCTGTATACTTACAAGCTTCTTTCATTCATCTCACCATGCTTGATCGGAGAGAATGACGCCGATCGAAACCCGGAAGTAGGGCATCTCTTCACCAGAAGCCGCTATGCTAGACGCTGATACGCCGTGCCGTCAGACGCACTGATGGACCGTGACGTCAGACGCACGGACGGACGGGACGTGGAGACGGCGCGAAAATTTAAAAAGACACCGGCAGAATACTTTTAAAACACTCCTGATGAAGCCAAACAAGGCGAAACGCGTTGAGTTTGAAACCTAGGACTACCTTTACTTTATCTGGACTTTGGATGACTTTTTAACAGCTTTTTTAAAAGCTCATTGCATCTTATATACCTTTTAAATTTATTCAGAAAAAGGCTTTTATAAAAGCCCCATACTGCAGTTTTTTAACATTTTTAAAAGCTGTTTTTACTGTGATAGAGATCTTTTCCATTATATATGGTAAAAAGACTCTGAAACAATTAGTTAATAAAAATATCAGTTTACTATATCTTCGGTGTGCAGTATCCTCATTTGTGGAGAACTCCTCTGCCATTGGAATCCAACCACAAGGAGGAACATCTTGACACTACGGGCACAAATTATTCTACCTAAGCGTAAGTGCAACTCTATCCTTGCGTTTTTCCACCTAAAAGCAATATTTCACTATTGGCTCTTTTTATGCATTTTGTCTTATATATGCCGCATCCATAACCCACCTGGTGGATTGTTGGGCTACTGCCTTGATCGACTCAGACAGAGTGTGAGTGCAAAATTTGGGATATACTGATTGTAATATATATCTCTACATCTACACTATCATTTGTTTTTTGTTCTGTTTTCATTTTTTGTTGAGATACACGAGCGCCCCCTAGTGGATTTCGTATATTAAACCACACAGACTGATGATCACTAGATCCCAAACTTTCATCTACAGAAATATCTGTTAACAAATCTCCATTTGTGAACACTAAATCCAATATGGCCTCCTTACGAGTTGGTTCCTCAACTACCTGTTTTAAAGATAATCCCAGTAAGGAGTTTAGAATATCCGCACTCCGGGTACAACCAGCTACTTTCGTTTTCCAGTTCACATCAGGGAGATTAAAGTCACCCATAATTATAACACCCCCCTTCACTGTCATTTTAGCTATTTCCTCCACTAGTAGATTATCTAGTTCTTCTACTTGTCCTGGGGGTCTATAAATCACACCTATGCATGTTACTTTACTTTTGCCAAATTGTACTGTAACCCAAACCGACTCTAAGTTCTCCTCACCAACTTGTATTAGGTTAGATTTTATGTTATTTTTCACATATAGGGCCACCCCTCCCCCTTTCTTGCCCTTTCTGTCTTTTCTATATAAAGAGTACCCCGGTATTGATATGTCCCAGTCATTTTTCTAATTATACCATGTCTCAGTAACAGCCACTATATCAACATTCTCAGTTGCCAAGACTTCAGCCATGCATTTAGCTGCCTAATCTCCCGCTGCCTTTCTGGTGCAGCGCATGGCACAGGTAGTATCTCTGAGAATACTACCTTGGAGGTCCTTTTCTTAATCTTACTACCTAAGTCCCTAAAATTACCTTTCAGGACACTCCATCTTCCTCTTACTATGTCATTGGTGCCAATGTGCACCAAGACAGCTGGATCCTCGCCAGCCCCATGCAAAGCATGCAAAGGAAATAATTGCCTAGGGTCCAGTTTTTTCAATATTTAAAGGAAAAATGTACAACTGGATTAGCTCAGCAATTATAGCCACTGCCTGAAGGAAGAGGAGGGGTTAGCTGGTTTCAGAGGCTATAAAGGGAAGTGGGTGTTGCTTAACAGAAACCATGTGGCAAGCATTGCAGGTAGGACACAACCCTGACATATATAAATCTAATTTTGTGTTTTATGTTTTCTTTTTTGTTTTCATCTTCCTGTACAACCTTAGAAGTATTAATGAAACTATTTTAATTTTAATAATAAAAATAATTTTAATAATCGATTAGTTGGCCGATTATTTTTTCAATTAATCGGATAAAAAAATGCACATTTTTTTTTATTTAAAATAATGTAATAAAAAACGTACAAGTTACACTTTCATCTCTTTATTGTAATGGCCTCTCTCTCTCTATTCACCTTCTTATTTTACTGGCATAATAATAAAAGCTACAAGAACCCAAACACAGTGTTTCTCAAACTAAGTTTTAATACAAAGTTATTAGTAAATATTAATTCATATGTTAACTATTTTTCACATTTAATAAAAACTATGAGAAAAAAAGCCTTGTTTATATTTTCTTTTATTTACCAAACTGCCCCCAGTTATGCACATCTGACCCCCAGCTTGCCACTCATATGTCCCCATATATGCCTTATACCTCCTATATGCCAGAGATTCCACTGTGCCCCCTGATATGCCACTGTGCCCCCGATATGCCTTATACTCCTTATATGCCAGTGATATGCAACTGAGCCCCCAGATATACCTTTTACCCCCAGATATGTCTTATGCCCCCCTGATATGCCTAATATTGATATGCCTTATACCCCCTAAATGCCTTATAACTTCCAATATGCCACTCGCCCCCATTTATGCCTTATACCTCCCTATATGCCACTGTGCATCCTGATATGCCACTCCACCCCTCATAAATGCCCTGCACCACCCTGAAATTCATTATACTCCCTGATTCACCACTCTGCCTCCCCCAGATATGCCACTCTGAAATTCATTATACCCCCCATACACCACTCTACCTCCCCCTATACACCACTCTTACTCCCCCAGATATGCCATTCTGCCTCCCTGAAATTCATTACACCCCCATACACCACTCTGCTACCCTGAAATTCATTATACCCCCTTACACCACTATAACTCACCCATACACCACTCTGCCTCCTCCCCCCTCCCATACTCCACTCTGCCTCCTCCCCCCTCCCATACTCCACTTTGCCTCCTCCCCGTCCCATACTCCACTTTGCCTCCTCCCCCCTCCCATACACCACTTTTCCTCTTCCCCCCTCCCATATACCACTCTGGCTCCTCCCCCTCCCATACACCACTCTGGCTCCTCCCCCTCCCGTACACCACTTTGCCTCCTCCTCCCCCCTCCCATACACCACTTTGCCTCCTCCCCCTCCCATACACCACTTTGCCTCCTCCCCCCTCCCATACACCACTCTGCCTCATGTCAGCAACGGAGGTTCACAAGACACCAGGGAGCCGGGTAGAGAGGCAGAGTGGCGTATGGGAGGGGGAGGAGCCAGAGTGGTGTATGGGAGGATGGCTCCCATACACCCCTCTGACTCCTCCCCCTCCCGTACACCACTCTGCCTCTCTACCCGGCTCCCTGGTGTTTTGTGAACCTCCGTTGCTGACAGGGACTTTCACTGCAGCTTCATAGAAGCCTCAGTGTAAGTGAAGGGCAGTAACGGAGGCTGTCTGTGCGCATCGTGCAGACCCCCACCAGCTGACAGAGAGGAGGATCCTCTGCAGGAGCCCTCGATTCGTTGTTTCAGCCCTAGTTTTAATGTATAAATAAAAAATAGTACATTTTTAATATAATGCATTGTAATTGTATCTACACCATTAAAAAATTGCTTTGCACAATACTTGTTTGATAAATATGGATATGCTCTGTCCTTCACAATGATTTTCTAATATTGAAAATAGAATGGTATATTAACCCCTCAACGACCACCTGATTTCAAAATGCTTAGGAGGCGATTAACAAACACCTCCTAAGCTTAAGCAATGTTGGTGAAATGCCTCAATAGCACGACACCAAAAACCCACCCTAGGACACACTGTGACTGCTCCAGAGAGTGATTACAAGTACCATAGTGCGAGATTTTGCCCCTGAGAAGATGGTGGTACCCAGTAAAAAATTAAAACAAGTTTCTAAGAAGGTCTCTCTAGGCCCTCTTTAGAACTTTGCAGGTTGAATACAGGTACTGGATTGAGCTATGCAAGTGATTAGTAAACTATATGTAATATATACAATTAACAATGTTAACTGTTAGTGTATTGTTAGTGAATTTTTTGTTTGATGTTAAGCCCTATGGAACCTATTTTGAAACCCATTCGGACCTTTATCTGGATGACCGCTTCGCTTGGCTAAGATTAAGAGTCTACTTGATAAAAAAACTTTTCAATAACCTTTAGGGCTGCAACAACTAATCGATAAAATCGATAATAATCGATAATGAAATTCGTTGCCAACGAATTTCATTATCGATTAGTTGAATCGATTATTATCGATTATAAAATGAGGGTTTTTTCAGAGCAAACGCTCTGAAAAACACCCCTCATTATATAATAGTTTAGTCTGACTCACAGCAGCAGCTCCTACTTACCAGTCCCTCCCTGTAAATCACTGTGACAACTGGCCCCGCCCCCTTCCTTCACCCAGAAGGCCAGAACCACATGGCTGTGACACTCATCTAACTGTAAGTATAAAATTAATATTTGGGCTACTGAAAGTCAGGGGAGGTGGGGGTTAATTTAGGGCAGTTATGGTTAATGGGGTGTTTAGGGTTAATTTAGGGGCAGTTATGGTTAATGGGGTGTTTAGGGGCAGCTATGGTTAATGGGGTGTTTAGGGGCAGTTATGGTTAATAGGGTGTTTAGGGTTAATTTAGGGGCAGCTATGGTTAATGGGGTGTTTAGGGTTAATTTAGGAGCAGCTGTGGTTAATGGGGTGTTTGGGGTTAATTTGAGGCAGTTGTGTTTAGGGTTAATTTAGGGGCTGTTGTGGTTGACAGGGTCTTTAGGGTTAATATAGGGGATGCTTTGGTTAATGGGGTGTTTAGGGTTAATTTAGGGTAGTTGTTTTGATGGGGTATTTAGAGTTAGTTTAGGGGTAGTTATGGTTAATGGGGTGTTTAGGGTTAATTTAATGATGAGGACTGAGGGTTACTTTAATAAAGTTAACTTAAGGTGCAGTTAGAGATAAAGGGGGGCAGACTAAAGGGAATCTAAATCCTGGGGGCAGTGAAGATTAACCCAGTACTTATTTATAAAAGTATGGTGTCAGTGTGCTGTGAACAGATCTGTGACTCTATGAGGGGACTATGAGATATCTGGGGGGGGGTATAAGGCATATCTGGGGAAGACGGAGTGACATATCTGGGGGTATAACGCATATACGTTATATAAGGCATATGTGGGGAGGGCAGTGTGGCATGTCTGGGGAGGACGGAGTGGTGTATCAGGGTGTATAAGGCATATCTGGGGCCACAGTGGCATATCTGGGGGTAGAGTGGAGTGGCATATGTGGGGAGGGCAGCGTGGCATGTCTGGGAGGCAGTGTGGCATGTCTGGGGAGGATGGAGTGGTGTATCAGGGGGTATAAGGCGTACCAGGCACAGTGGCATATGTGGGGGTGGAGTGGTATATGTGGGAGGCAGCATGGCATATGTGGGAGGCAGCGTAGAATGGCATATGTGGGAGGCAGCGTGGGGTGGTATATGTGGGAGGCAGCGTGGAATGGCATATGTGGGAGGCAGCATGGTATATGTGGGAGGCAGCGTGGAGTGGCATATGTGGGAGGCAGCGTGGAATGGTATATGTGGGAGGCAGCGTGGGGTGGTATATGTGGGAGGCAGCGTGGAATGGCATATGTGGGAGGCAGCGTGGAGTGGTATATGCGGGAGGCAGCGTGGAATGGCATATGTGGGAGGCAGCATGGCATATGTGGGAGGCAGCGTGGAGTGGTATATGTGGGAGGCAGCGTGGGGTGGTATATGTGGGAGGCAGCGTGGAATGGCATATGTGGGAGGCAGCGTGGGGTGGTATATGTGGGAGGCAGCGTGGAATGGCATATGTGGGAGGCAGCATGGTATATGTGGGAGGCAGCGTGGAGTGGCATATGTGGGAGGCAGCGTGGAATGGTATATGTGGGAGGCAGCGTGGGGTGGTATATGTGGGAGGCAGCGTGGAATGGCATATGTGGGAGGCAGCGTGGAGTGGTATATGCGGGAGGCAGCGTGGAATGGCATATGTGGGAGGCAGCGTGGAGTGGCATATGTGGGAGGCAGCGTGGAATGGCATATGTGGGAGGCAGCGTGGAGTGGTATATGTGGGAGGCAGCGTGGAGTGGCATATGTGGGAGGCAGCGTGGAATGGCATATGTGGGAGGCAGCGTGGTATATGTGGGAGGCAGCGTGGAGTGGCATATGTGGGAGGCAGCGTGGAGTGGCATATGTGGGAGGCAGCGTGGAGTGGCATATGTGGGAGGCAGCGTGGAGTGGCATATGTGGGAGGCAGCGTGGAGTGGCATATGTGGGAGGCAGCGTGGAGTGGCATATGTGGGAGGCAGCGTGGAGTGGCATATGTGGGAGGCAGCGTGGCATGTCTGGGAGGCAGCGTGGCAAGCCTGGGCTCAAATGTGCATAAATTGGGGGGGCTGGTTGGGAAATAAAGACAAGAAATGCATTTTATCAAAGTTTTTTTATTCTGCTGTTTGTATTTAACATCATTTGTTTATTAAATTATTTTAAATAAATGAAAAATTTACATTCATTTTTTTATCCGATTAATCGATTAATCGACAAAATAATCGGCCAACTAATCGATTATGAAAATAATCGTTAGTTGCAGCCCTAATAACCTTTATGACTCTTAAACTAGGAACAATTAATATGCAAGGGTTGAATTCACCATATAAAAGATCTTTTTTTATGACCTTTCGCATTTATTCAAGAATCTCACTGGAAACAACTACAACTTCCCTTGTGGAAGTATCGTAGATATCCACATATATACACCTCCTCTTTGATCGAGAAAAAGAAAAGAGGGGTCGCAATCGTTTTATCACATAAAATAAAACATTCGAATATATTACACATGAATCAGATAAAGAGGGGAGACAGATATTTTTAGTTTGTAAGATAAATTATATGCTTTATACACTTATGTCGCTTTATGCCCCTTCTGAATCAATAGCCAAATGTATTAATGACTCAATGGAAACCTTAGAGAAAATAGCAAAAGGTCTTGTTATTATAGGGGTAGATCTAAACTGCATTCAAGAATAATGATAACAGCATCTTTATTTAAACACAATCTGTATGATGTCTGGCATACAATACATCCAGAAGAATCAGACTATACTTTTTATTCAACACCAGATAAGTCATATTCACGTATAGATACCTTCTTTATGTCAGGATTAACTCTAGAGAGATGCTCCTCCTTGATGATTGGCAGTATTACTTGGTCGGATCATGCACCGGTCTTCATCCAGATCCTAGATAATCCAAATTATAAGAAGCAATTCAGATGGCGCTTGGATGAGCAAATATTAAAATCAGACGAGAATAAGAAAGTTATGTATTTTAGCGAAACAATACTTAGAAATTAATGATACAGGAGAAACCTCGATGAGCACCTTTCTGAGAGGCCATTTAATTAAAAAAACATCTTGGATCAAGAAACCTAGTGGAAAAAATCTGGTAGATCTACATACAGCACTGGCAATAGCAGAAAGAGACAACAAGATTAACCCTAATGAAGATAAATTAGCTGTAATAAATTCCATTAGAGCAGAGATATTGGTAAAATTACAATTTAAAGCGGATGAAATCCTGACTCGCTTAAAACAAAAATGGTACTGCAGTAATAACCAAATTTCTCGAGATCTAACTAATAAGCTCAAATCAAAACTATAGGATTAAACAAATATATTTGATACTTTTTCCAGAATAATTTAGTCCTTTATGATAAAATCTGGGCCAGTTGGAATCAATCTTTTCGAGTGAATCCCTAAGCATCCTCTCTTTATTTATTTACTATGTTCAACCCTATTAAAATAGTCATGAGAAACAAGTCACCTCCAAAGGTCTAGGGTCTCAAGTCTTTTTTTTATACGAATTGGACAGCTCATAGAGTAATAATTAATTTAACTATGGAATAGTTACATCTCGTTCAGTAATTTGATGGAATGTTATAAAAGAGAATCGTATCATATGTCTTGTTGTATTTACTGTAAGTTTTGTCTTATTTATTTGTCTGTCTGATCACCTTTTTAAACGATTTAATAAAGAATAATTAAAAAAAAAGAATTACTGCATGGGAAGGGTTAAAATACCATTATTTTAAATAACCTGGGGTTGTCTAGTTTCTCAAAGATATATGCTTTGATGTGGTAAATTGAATTGGTAGGCTTTAAAGATGTCCCAAATAGGACATGGGGACAGTATTACCAGATTTTACAAATAGCAAAATGCTACTTGTACTTATTGCCCAAAACATAAAAACATTGGGTATTTCTAAACTCTGGACAAATATTAGAATCTATTTTCATTATTTTTTTTATAGGAAATTAGATGATATAATATATATATATATCTAAAGAAAGCCCTTCTTATTGTGAAAAAAACCAATATATAACTTGTGTGGTCACATTAAACAAGAGAAAAGAAAATTACAGCTACATTTATACATAATACATAAAACAATTTTATTTGCCTTCACATTGATCTATACTGCTTTTAATTGAAACTTAGTTAAAAAAACAAGTGATCGGTTACATATCTGCAAATGCTGCTCTCCTCTTCCCTGCTTTCTTCTCCAGGAAGGAGAGACCCCCCCTCCTCCTCACAGCTGCCACTACAGCATCCGCTCCAGCAGCAGCTGATGGAGACCTTCCTCCACTTCACGACCATCACAGCAGCAGACTCCACAGAGAAGGGGGAGACAACCCTCCACCTGTCAGTGTCATAAATCTACTTACTCTCTCCCTGGGTCCAGCGTCGGCAAGACACAGGTCGTGTCCCCTCTCCTCCTCTGCACGCCAACACAGAAGAGAGCAGAGGCTACGTGCAGGCATGCCCCCTCCGCTGCCGGCTGAGGCCAGCAGGGAGGAGGATGCGCCCTCAGATTGTTATGGAGACGCGTCTCCTTCCTGCTGCCGATAGACGTCGGCAGGGAAGGAGTCACGTACGCGTTGTCAGAGAACTGGTAGTTCCTATTAGCAAGAGGCTCCTCACACACACCCAGTAGTTAGTGCTCATGTATCAGCTGGGCCTTGCCTCTATACCCAAGCATTTCTCCCCTTATCTACGATCAACGCGTTTCGCAAAGTATCACAATGGTGACCCCGGACAATTGAATTTTATAGCGATCTCCAAAGTGAATACATTTTGGAGAGGGGGAAGTTTTATTAATCGACTAGGAAAAGTAGAAATGAAATGGGTTAAATAACGACTTTGAACTTTATCATTTCTTTGAATGAAATACATTGCAACTATATGATTACATTGCTACAGTTTGCGATCTGCTAGACACACAGAATTCTGATCTTATTTTAAATAATAATATAAAAAAAATTTCTTTTTAAATTATGATTTTAAAGTAATGAAATTATGGGAATTCCTCCAAAAATTGAATAATAATGTTTTATGTATCTTATTTATGGAAAGTAAATTTTATATATACATGTAAATTAAGTGTTGGATTATTTATACATATATATGAGTTTTATATATACAATTTTTATACATATATTTTTATATATTCTTGTTACATTTATTGGAATATATGGATGAATTGTGATATATTTTGATACATATTAATATTTATTTAAGGCAATTAAAATGCAATTATAAATTTATTTAAAGTCTTGATACATATGTTTTTATCTATTTATGCATTTATAAAGTTTTTTATATATTGATGTGATAGTGTTAGTACTGAACAGACATTTGAACTTTTACATATACCAATCTTAATAAAGACAATAAAGGGTTAAATTTGGACACTCCATCAATACCCACCTGGAAGAACTCTCATCGTTCAGATGCCTTTATAAGGAACTCACACAAACGTCAAGCATACGTATCTAAGGAAGCCTTAAGGCGAAACACGTAATACGTGCTGACGTTTGCAGCATGAGCAGATTCTCCCTATTGTCCCATGTGCAGGACAGATTCAACTACAGCAGGACGCGAATTTGAATCTGAAACTGAGACTGCTGAGAAAGGAACAAGTGAACCTTTTTACTCTTTACCTACTCCCACATTGCGGATTGTATTTATAAAGAAGCTGAACCACCAACCTTCATTATTATCTCCTGATTCTGATGAGATAAAGTCCGGATGAAAGGCAGCATCTTCACTCCGGAATAGGCGCATTATATGGGCTTCTGGAAGCCCCATCAAAATATTTTTGAATAATTACATATTGCACTATTTTTTGTTTCTGTTTTTATATTTTTCATGTGAGATTCACACATCGCTCAACACACCTATTAGGTAGTATTCATTTATTTATTAAATACTTTTTTAACTGATTGGATTTAATTTTAATTGTATGTTTTTATGTTTATTGGAACAATTGTGGGGTTTTGTTTCTTTGGTTGACTTGCAGCTCAACAATTTAGCAACCTAATTTTGTTTTATACACTGTGCGCATCGATCACTTTGTTTTATTTTTCTGCACCGACCATTTGCTTGTGACCTGACTTCGCTTTTTGGATATTCCTTTTGTACCTCGCTCAGACTCTGTGTGTGTGTGTGTAAGTAGCCTCTTGCTAATAGGAACTACCAGTTCTCTGGCTCACGGGTCAGCCGTCAGGGCCAGCCTTAGGGGTGTGCTACCTGTGCAGCTGCACAGGGCACCATGGCAACAGGGGCGCCTTCCCGGGACTTAAATTAAAACATTGTTTTTTGTTTACTTTATTTAGGGGGGGAGGCAGTGAGAAGGGGCAGAGGTGGGGGGCAGTGTGAAGGGGCAGAGGTGGTAGATAGTGAGAAGGGGCAGAAGCGGTAGATAGTGAGAAGGGTCAGAGGGGGAAGGCAGTGAGAAGGGTCAGAGGGGATACTGAGAAAGGGGGAGAGGGGGTAGATAGTAAGAAAGGAGGAGAGGGGTTAGATAGTGAGAAGGGGGAGAGGGGGTGCATAGTGAGAAAGGGGGGGCAGTGAGAAGGGGGAGGGGTAGATGGGGAGAGGGGGTAGTGTGAATGTGTACGAGAATGAATGAATTAATGTGTGGATGAATTGTGTGAATGCGTACGAGAATGAATGAATTAATGTGTGGATGAATTGTGTGAATGCATACGAGAATGAATGAATTAATGTGTGCATGAATTGCTTGAATGATTTGTGAGACTGCATTAATAAATATGTGTAAATGATTTGTGTGAATGAGTGAGTAATTGTAAGTGTTTGTGTCTATCATGGATGTTTAAGTGATTTGGGGAAATGCAAAGATGGCACTTGAAGGATGGGCTGTTCGCTGACAAAGATGTCTTACACTGGGCTGTTAGGGGACAAAGTTGGCTCAGGCTGGGCTGTAATATGTGTGTAATATGGGTGCTATTCAGGTTCTATGTGGGCAATGTGGATAATAGGACTGGCTTTGGGATGTGCAGCCTGTGATCTATGCTTGTAATTTAGGGGGTTAGCTATACCTTTAATGCTGAGTTTATATGTGAATTCCAATTGATTTAAAGCTGCAAAGCTGGGTGTGTGTTATTCTGTTGATCTGTATCTGGTACGCTCTGTTTCCATAGATTATTATTGTATACCTACAAATAGAGGGTTTGTATGTCTGATTCTGTTTATTTGATCTAAACCTTCAATGCTGGTTAACTTGTGATTTTCAATTGATCTATACCTGCAAAGCTTGGTTTTTGTGTTGATTCTGTTGAGCTATACCTGATATGCTACGTTTCCATACATCATTTATGCATACCTGGAAATATAGGGTTTGTATGTGATCTATACATGCAAGTGCTTTTTATATGTGTTGATCTATAGTTCACAGGGAGGAAGGAAAGGAGAGGTATGGCTTAGTGAATGAGGGACAAAGGGACTGGGAATGATTGCAGAGGAGAGGATCTCTCAAAGTCATGGTCACTGACTATCACAGTCTTCCCCTAATCTGCAGTCAGTGTGGTAGCGGAGGGAGTGATTGCATGCTAGGAAGCGTGGAGCAGGGCCCAAGGAAATGCTTTCTGGGGTCGAATTGTTTACCTCCCCCGGGTTAGCCCCCCCATATTAAATTTTTTTACAAAAGATCATGGCATTTGTTAGATCTTTGTTAGATCAGGTTTGATCAACTGTTTTTTTCGTTAGATCTACTCTAAAATAGGCAATATTAACAATCTTTTTCAGGGGGGGCTAACCCGTAGCCAGCCCCCCCTCAACAAAAATTTCAACAAAATGTTACTGATTATGATAGCTCTACGTTAGATCAGGTTTGATCAGACAAAATTTTTGTTAGATCTAGTCTAATTACTGAGATATTGCATATTTAATGAGGGGGGGCTGGCCCCCCCTCAACTGAAATTTGGATTTTTTTTAATGGATCTTGGTAGATATTCGTTAGATCAGGTTAGATCAACAGTTTTTTTCGTTAGATCAACCACGCAGGAGGCGGTATTCACAATCCTATTTTGTGTGCGGGGGATGGGTACACATACGGTCTGGCCCCCCCTCAACTGAAATTTGGATTTTTTTAATGGATCTTGGTAGATATTCGTTAGATCAGGTTAGATCAACAGATGTTTTCGTTAGATCTACCACGCAGGAGGCGGTATTCACAATCCTATTTTGTGTGCGGGGGATGGGTACACATACGGTCTGGCCCCCCCTCAACTGAAATTAGGATTTTTTTTAATGGATCTTGGTAGATATTCGTTAGATCAGGTTAGATCAACAGATTTTTTCGTTAGATCTACCACGCAGGAGGCGGTATTCACAATCCTATTTTGTGTGCGGGGGATGGGTACACATACGGTCTGGCCCCCCCTCAACTGAAATTTGGAATTTTTTTTATGGATCTTGGTAGATATTCGTTAGATCAGGTTAGATCAACAGTTTTTTTCGTTAGATCTACCACGCAGGAGGCGGTATTCACAATCCTATTTTGTGTGCGGGGGATGGGTACACATACGGTCTGGCCCCCCCTCAACTGAAATTTGGATTTTTTTTTATGGATCTTGGTAGATATTCGTTAGATCAGGTTAGATCAACAGTTTTTTTTGTTAGATCTACCACGCAGGAGGCGGTATTCAAAATCCTATTTTGTGTGCGGGTAATGGGTATACATAGGGGCTGGCCCCCCCTCAACTGAAATTTGGATTTTTTTTAATGGATCTTGGTAGATATTCGTTAGATCAGGTTAGATCAACTGTTTTTTTCGTTAGATCAACCACGCAGGAGGCGGTATTCACAATCCTATTTTGTGTGCGGGGGATGGGTACACATACGGTCTGGCCCCCCCTCAACTGAAATTTGGATTTTTTTAATGGATCTTGGTAGATATTCGTTAGATCAGGTTAGATCAACAGATTTTTTCGTTAGATCTACCACGCAGGAGGCGGTATTCACAATCCTATTTTGTGTGCGGGGGATGGGTACACATACGGTCTGGCCCCCCCTCAACTGAAATTAGGATTTTTTTTAATGGATCTTGGTAGATATTCGTTAGATCAGGTTAGATCAACAGATTTTTTCGTTAGATCTACCACGCAGGAGGCGGTATTCACAATCCTATTTTGTGTGCGGGGGATGGGTACACATACGGTCTGGCCCCCCCTCAACTGAAATTTGGATTTTTTTTTATGGATCTTGGTAGATATTCGTTAGATCAGGTTAGATCAACAGTTTTTTTCGTTAGATCTACCACGCAGGAGGCGGTATTCACAATCCTATTTTGTGTGCGGGGGATGGGTACACATACGGTCTGGCCCCCCCTCAACTGAAATTTGGATTTTTTTTTATGGATCTTGGTAGATATTCGTTAGATCAGGTTAGATCAACAGTTTTTTTTGTTAGATCTACCACGCAGGAGGCGGTATTCAAAATCCTATTTTGTGTGCGGGTAATGGGTATACATAGGGGCTGGCCCCCCCTCAACTGAAATTTGGATTTTTTTTAATGGATCTTGGTAGATATTCGTTAGATCAGGTTAGATCAACTGTTTTTTTCGTTAGATCAACCACGCAGGAGGCGGTATTCACAATCCTATTTTGTGTGCGGGGGATGGGTACACATACGGTCTGGCCCCCCCTCAACTGAAATTTTGATTTTTTTTAATGGATCTTGGTAGATATTCGTTAGATCAGGTTAGATCAACAGATTTTTTCGTTAGATCTACCACGCAGGAGGCGGTATTCACAATCCTATTTTGTGTGCGGGGGATGGGTACACATACGGTCTGGCCCCCCCTCAACTGAAATTTGGATTTTTTTTTTATGGATTTTGGTAGATATTCGTTAGATCAGGTTAGATCAACAGTTTTTTTCGTTAGATCTATCTACTCACAATCTTCCTTTGATTCTTTTGATCAAGCCACAGGTGCATACCTCTCAACTGTCTCGATTAATGCAGTACAGTCACGATTTGGAGGCTCTGTCCCGCTGAGCTCTACCTCTGTTCCATGGAATTCGGGATTCAGAATCCTGCGGGTCCTGATCTAGTTCTCTGGTGCCTGGGTCACCAGAAAACGACTACTGGACATGCTCAGCATTGTACGCATGCGCAGTAACACTGCCAGCTTCAGTGACAGCACTAGCGCGCAGTTGGGAGGTATGAGGCGATGTCATAAATAACAGACTCCACAGACACATTTAAAACACATTTTTCTCCGAATTTAGGCATTTTCTTGCAGTTTGCCTAACACAATGTATAGATAACTTTCAATATTGTTTTATTCTCTGCATTCACAGTATAAGCAATGTTTAGGTGATGCAGTTGCTTTAATATTGGTGAACTAACGTGGCTGAGGTCAGCATATGTCCAGCCTGAAGATATTAGTGACATTTGAATAATGCTGTGTATGACATCTTCTTTGATTGGATAATAATTTCCCTCCAGTCATAACAGTTGTTAAAGAAACACATCCTGTGTGACCACTAACTCAATGTTAAGGTGGGTATTGGTTTACTGTATATGGGATACAGGGCCGGCCCGACAATGGAGCCAAGTGGGGCAACCGCTCCAGGCGGCACTTTTGAAGGGGCGGCACTTGACCGCCCCAAGCCCTTTTTTTTTTTTTTTTTTTTTTTTTTTTAAAGCGAAAGAGAGGGGCGCCGAGTGGTTTTCGCTCGGCGCCCCTCTCTCTCTCCTCTGCGGCGAGTCTCCCTGTTCGTTCTCGGTGCCGGCTTATAATGCTGAGTGCCGGAAGATTTCCGGCGCTCAGCATTACAAGCCGGCACCGAGACCGAACAGGGAGACTCGCCGCAGGACTGCTGAAAGGTAAGTACAAGAGGGCAGGGGCGGGGGCGGCAGGGACGATAAGGGAAGGGGGGGGCGGCATTTTAAAATTCGCCCCAGGCGGCATTTTGCCTTGGGCCAGCCCTGATGGGATATATATATATATATATATATATATATATATATATATATATATATATACTACTTTCAGTGTATAATTTCCATTGTATAATTTCAGTGTATAATTTCAAGGAGGCCATTACATTTCATGTTGTAGAAGAAAAGACAATTTTTGGGAGGTATACGATGATATGGTGCGCACTGTAAAAACTGTTGACCCAAACAAAGTATGTGGACTTTCAGAGGTAGTTGTATATGTTAAGGTGTAGCTTTTTCTGTTAACATAACAGATGTAACAAATTATGTAAGACATAGTTTTAAACACACTTTATAAAGTTAATCTAAGGTCATTCATAGACCATTTTCATATAAATGCAATCAACATGCTACAATGGGATGTAAATGTGGCCCACACCTCTTAATTGAGCTACATGTTGGTTTACATACACCAAAACTATGTTTTTCTGATTTTCCAAATTAGATAGGATTTGTACACTATGGGCATTTATTATGGATGTTCAAGATGTTTCATGTTTCCATTTTTAGACATTGTTGTAAAAGCACTGCACATTTTTTTCTACAGTATTTACTTAGTTGTGTTTTAGACCATGCAAATAACTTCAATATTTAGTTTTATTATACTAAGTAAACTGTTTATTAAAAAAACCCCAGAAAACTGATCCTTTTTGTTTAGGTCTGTGTACATGCATTTTTTCAGCCCCTATGTATACCCATTACCCGCACACAAAATAGGATTGTGAATACCGCCTCCTGCGTGGTAGATCTAATGAAAAAAACTGTTGATCTAACCTGATCTAACGAATATCTACCAAGATCCATTAAAAAAAATCCAAATTTCAGTTGAGGGGGGCCAGACCGTATGTGTACCCATCCCCCGCACACAAAATAGGATTGTGAATACCGCCTCCTGCGTGGTTGATCTAACGAAAAAAACAGTTGATCTAACCTGATCTAACGAATATCTACCAAGATCCATTAAAAAAAATCCAAATTTCAGTTGAGGGGGGGCCAGACCGTATGTGTACCCATCCCCCGCACACAAAATAGGATTGTGAATACCGCCTCCTGCGTGGTTGATCTAACGAAAAAAACTGTTGATCTAACCGGATCTAACGAATATCTACCAAAATCCATTAAAAAAAATCCAAATTTCAGTTGAGGGGGGGCCAGACCGTATGTGTACCCATCCCCCGCACACAAAATAGGATTGTGAATACCGCCTCCTGCGTGGTAGATCTAACGAAAAAATCTGTTGATCTAACCTGATCTAACGAATATCTACCAAGATCCATAAAAAAAATCCAAATTTCAGTTGAGGGGGGGCCAGCCCCTATGTACACCCATTACCCGCACACAAAATAGGATTGTGAATACCGCCTCCTGCGTGGTAGATCTAACGAAAAAAACTGTTGATCTAACCTGATCTAACGAATATCTACCAAGATCCATTAAAAAAAATCCAAATTTCAGTTGAGGGGGGCCAGACCGTATGTGTACCCATCCCCCGCACACAAAATAGGATTGTGAATACCGCCTCCTGCGTGGTAGATCTAACGAAAAAAACTGTTGATCTAACCTGATCTAACGAATATCTACCAAGATCCATAAAAAAAATCCAAATTTCAGTTGAGGGGGGGCCAGACCGTATGTGTACCCATCCCCCGCACACAAAATAGGATTGTGAATACCGCCTCCTGCGTGGTAGATCTAACGAAAAAATCTGTTGATCTAACCTGATCTAACGAATATCTACCAAGATCCATTAAAAAAAAATCCAAATTTCAGTTGAGGGGGGGCCAGACCGTATGTGTACCCATCCCCCGCACACAAAATAGGATTGTGAATACCGCCTCCTGCGTGGTAGATCTAACGAAAAAATCTGTTGATCTAACCTGATCTAACGAATATCTACCAAGATCCATTAAAAAAAATCAAAATTTCAGTTGAGGGGGGGCCAGACCGTATGTGTACCCATCCCCCGCACACAAAATAGGATTGTGAATACCGCCTCCTGCGTGGTTGATCTAACGAAAAAAACAGTTGATCTAACCTGATCTAACGAATATCTACCAAGATCCATTAAAAAAAATCCAAATTTCAGTTGAGGGGGGGCCAGCCCCTATGTATACCCATTACCCGCACACAAAATAGGATTTTGAATACCGCCTCCTGCGTGGTAGATCTAACAAAAAAAACTGTTGATCTAACCTGATCTAACGAATATCTACCAAGATCCATAAAAAAAAAATCCAAATTTCAGTTGAGGGGGGGCCAGACCGTATGTGTACCCATCCCCCGCACACAAAATAGGATTGTGAATACCGCCTCCTGCGTGGTAGATCTAACGAAAAAAACTGTTGATCTAACCTGATCTAACGAATATCTACCAAGATCCATAAAAAAAAATCCAAATTTCAGTTGAGGGGGGGCCAGACCGTATGTGTACCCATCCCCCGCACACAAAATAGGATTGTGAATACCGCCTCCTGCGTGGTAGATCTAACGAAAAAATCTGTTGATCTAACCTGATCTAACGAATATCTACCAAGATCCATTAAAAAAAATCCAAATTTCAGTTGAGGGGGGGCCAGACCGTATGTGTACCCATCCCCCGCACACAAAATAGGATTGTGAATACCGCCTCCTGCGTGGTTGATCTAACGAAAAAAACAGTTGATCTAACCTGATCTAACGAATATCTACCAAGATCCATTAAAAAAAATCCAAATTTCAGTTGAGGGGGGGGCCAGCCCCTATGTATACCCATTACCCGCACACAAAATAGGATTTTGAATACCGCCTCCTGCGTGGTAGATCTAACAAAAAAAACTGTTGATCTAACCTGATCTAACGAATATCTACCAAGATCCATAAAAAAAAATCCAAATTTCAGTTGAGGGGGGGCCAGACCGTATGTGTACCCATCCCCCGCACACAAAATAGGATTGTGAATACCGCCTCCTGCGTGGTAGATCTAACGAAAAAAACTGTTGATCTAACCTGATCTAACGAATATCTACCAAGATCCATTAAAAAAAATCCAAATTTCAGTTGAGGGGGGGCCAGACCGTATGTGTACCCATCCCCCGCACACAAAATAGGATTGTGAATACCGCCTCCTGCGTGGTAGATCTAACGAAAAAATCTGTTGATCTAACCTGATCTAACGAATATCTACCAAGATCCATTAAAAAAAATCCAAATTTCAGTTGAGGGGGGGCCAGACCGTATGTGTACCCATCCCCCGCACACAAAATAGGATTGTGAATACCGCCTCCTGCGTGGTTGATCTAACGAAAAAAACAGTTGATCTAACCTGATCTAACGAATATCTACCAAGATCCATTAAAAAAAATCCAAATTTCAGTTGAGGGGGGGGCCAGCCCCTATGTATACCCATTACCCGCACACAAAATAGGATTTTGAATACCGCCTCCTGCGTGGTAGATCTAACAAAAAAAACTGTTGATCTAACCTGATCTAACGAATATCTACCAAGATCCATAAAAAAAAATCCAAATTTCAGTTGAGGGGGGGCCAGACCGTATGTGTACCCATCCCCCGCACACAAAATAGGATTGTGAATACCGCCTCCTGCGTGGTAGATCTAACGAAAAAAACTGTTGATCTAACCTGATCTAACGAATATCTACCAAGATCCATAAAAAAAATCCAAATTTCAGTTGAGGGGGGGCCAGACCGTATGTGTACCCATCCCCCGCACACAAAATAGGATTGTGAATACCGCCTCCTGCGTGGTAGATCTAACGAAAAAAACTGTTGATCTAACCTGATCTAACGAATATCTACCAAGATCCATTAAAAAAAATCCAAATTTCAGTTGAGGGGGGGCCAGCCCCCCCTCATTAAATATGCAATATCTCAGTAATTAGACTAGATCTAACAAAAATTTTGTCTGATCAAACCTGATCTAACGTAGAGCTATCATAATCAGTAACATTTTGTTGAAATTTTTGTTGAGGGGGGGCTGGCTACGGGTTAGCCCCCCCTGAAAAAGATTGTTAATATTGCCTATTTTAGAGTAGATCTAACGAAAAAAACAGTTGATCAAACCTGATCTAACAAAGATCTAACAAATGCCATGATCTTTTGTAAAAAAATTTAATATGGGGGGGCTAACCCGGGGGAGGTAATTGTTTCAGTGTTTAAAAAACTGTTTTTGTTACAGCAGATTAGCTGTTTTTTCCTTGTAGTTAATGTATATTATTGTGTCCAGTTATATATTACTGTACTTGTTTGCACTTGCACATCTTTAATGGAAGCTAGTTGTTTGTTACAAGATTTTTTCCCTTCTTTTATTTGGGGGATTGGGGCGCCAGAGGAGTAGTCCGCACAGGGCACAGAACACTTAAGGCCGGTTCTGTCAGCCGTGATAGTATACCACTACTAGTAGAGCCACTACCATGGTTCCTGCAGGGCTTCAAGCCACACTTTCTGATATGAAAAGATGGAAAGATTGGCCCAGATCATGATGGATATGCAGGCGCAGTATGGAAGTTTGCGCAATGAAGTATCTCCGCCTACACCTCCTGTTCCTCCTGCCCCTGTTCAAGAACTGAATCCCTCATTTGAACCACAAGTTCCGCTACCTGCCAAGTTCTCTGGGGACCGTAAGACATTCCGCAGATTTGTCACGAACTGTGAACTCATGTTCTCCATAAAGCCCAGTACTTACAGCACTGACACTGTTAAGATCCGTTGTATGATTCTTCTACTGGAAGCTGAGCCTACTAATAGGACTCATAGATTGATGGAGACGGATGATCCCATTATTCACTCCTAATCCTCCTTCGTTGCGGCTTTGTCTTCATTATATGATGATCCTCACCGTCACTCCTCTGCATGTTCTGCTATAAGAGCTCTAATCCAAGGCTGTCGTCCAGTGGAGGAGTACATTACAGAATTCAGGTGCCTGGCCACTGATACCAAGTGGAACGAATACGTTCTTACGGACCAATTCCGTCTGGGACTCTCAGATGCTATCAGCTAGAATCTCTTATGTCTCTAGCATTATCCATCGACAGGAGACTTAGAGAATGTAAAGCTGAGAGACAACGCCCCTGGATGCCTAGTTGGAGAATGCCACTAACTCGCTCTCATGAACATCCTCCTATTCATCCACCCACACCAGCAGCTGAACCAATGCAAATCGGGTTGGCTAGGTCCTCTGTGTCCATGCAGGAGAAGAATCATCGCAGGAATAATTTGTGTTTGTACAGTGGAGGGGATTCCCATCTTCTGTCGTCCTGCCCGATACGGCCTAATCAACCCAGGGGTGAGTTTAGACATATACGTTCTTGTGTCTCTTCTATCTTGTCTGAGACACCCACTCATTTGTCTTTTACTCTATATGTACAGCGGGGGACTCGTCATCTCTGTATTCAAGCCATAAATCATCATAAATCTACTTACCCTCTCCCCGGGTCCAGCGTCGTCAGGATGCAGCGTTGCGCCCTCTCTCCTCCTCTGCTCGCCAACACAGAAGCGAGCAGAGGCTATGTGCAGGCCCGTCCCCTCCGCTGCCAGCAGAGGCCAGCAGGGAGGAGGACGCACTCTCAGGTTGTTATGGAGACGCGTCTCCTTCGCGAATCTATTGGTCGCCGGAGGGGGCTCGTCTGGCATCAACAAATGAATTGCAGAACTGCAGAATGCACTTCATTCGGTGATGGCAGTCGAGCCCCCTGCCGAAATGACCAATAGAGTTGCACACACGTACCTTCATGGTGCTATCCGAGGTGTACACAATACACATTACCCGAAACTGAGGGCCAAGTGAGACCTAGACAAATGCTCCAAGGAACTTTGCCTTCTTTATTTATCATACACAGTCACACGTCCATAGATGTTTAATAAAAGAATAGGGATTATTTTACATTTTTAAACCGATTTTAGACCACTTTTAAATAAATGCCTAACATTTGCTACCTATTTACAATGGCATACTTTGCAACAACCCAACTTTTACTGGACAGGACTGGAAAAAAGCAGGACTGTCTACGAAAATGTTGGGTGTGTTGGCAGGTATGCGAATGGAAAAATGTGGGACAAGAACTAAAAAAATAGATTAGGGTTAATGTACGGTTATGTTAAGAGTATTAGCAGTGCACTGTTTTGGTTAAAGATGTATTATGTCTAAATAATTTAATTTTAATTTTAATGGGTGTTAAAAAAAATAGGGGTTTATTTAATTTTATTTTAAAGTTATATTTATTATTTATTTTATTATATTTATTTAATGTTGTAGTGCTACCCTACCCAGCTATACCTACCTATGTGCACTAGCATGCCTAGTTTAGCTAAATTTGATGGGACAGGACTGGAAAAAAGCAGGACTGTCCCTGAAAAAGTTGGGTCTGTTGGCAGGTATGTGGATGGAAAAATGTTATAGGGTGAAGTGTGAGTTATAGCGTTAATGCTAGTGAGTGTAGAAGTGAAGGCCAGGGCAAATAACAGGAGAAAAGGTCCTTGTGATTTGTGAATTGTATGTGTGTGTTGTGTGTGTTATGTGTTATGTCATTGTGTTAAATGTGTTATTGTGTGTGTTATGTTTGGTTGGTTGTGTATCAGACGGAAAAAAATGAAATGGAAATGGAAAAGGCGAATGAGTGGGCAATTGGCGACCCACTCACCTGTTTCACCCCAGGGCAAAGCATCCAAACAACTGTCAGTCCTAGACATTTGGCAGCAGACTTCCAGAGCTCAGACACTAGGCCCTAGCATAAGCTGGCTACTCCGGCAGAGGTAGCAGGCGTTGCCACACCGCAAACAGAGGCAGCCAGGGGGGAGAAACTACCTTGAACATTTTGGACATTTGAGGCATGATTTCAGCCAGGAAGCGAACTGGCAAAAGATGCTGGCACCACCACCAGCAGAAGCATTGGGAAAGGCGAATGAGTGGGCAATTGACGACCCGCTCACCTGTTTCACCCCAGAGCAAAGCATCCAAACAACTGTCAGTCCTTGACATTTGGGAGCAGACTTCCAGAGCTCAGACACAAGGCCCTAGCGTAAATCAGCTACACGCCACACCGCAAATAAGTGCAACCAGGGGGGAGAAACTACCTTGAACATTAGAGAAAATTAACTTTCCAAGCTAAGAGCTGGGTAACCCAACTTGGGCAGATTGAAATTAAGAAAGGCAATCTGCTCCATCAGATGAGGTGCCATGCGTGAGCGCTGTGGACTCGGTATGTTTCCAGTCATAGAAAACACGTGCTCACTTTGAACAGTGGATGGCGGACATGATAGTAGCTGCTGCGCAACCCATTAGAGTGCAGGCCACACACTCTTCTTTTCATCCCAGTAGCTAAGAGGATCAACATTAGGCGCAGAAGGAACTTCACAGAGGTAAAGTATGACCATTTCAGCAGCACTACTCTCCTTTCTGCTGCTAGCTCTGTCAGATGGTCCAACTATACTCTTCCCAAAACGCAGCTGCTCCACTCAGCTGTATTGTGCTGCTTGTGGCACTGCTGCTGATGCTGCTGCTAGGAGTAGCAGACAACATCTTCTCTTCCTCCTCCTGCACCTCTCCCTCCTCGGACAGCATTCCCATTTTACGCTGCCAGGCCCACACCTTTTGAACCAATTGCTCCCGGTAGCTACTGAGAACATTGAATTTCATTGCTAGCTTTCCCTTCATCCTTGGATCGCAAAGGCACGCTAGCATCATTTCGGGACTTTCTTCCATGCTTTTGCGAAGGTGTACTTTTAGCAGATCCTTCAGCTTCCTGACTATGGCTGCTCCGTCAGGATGTAGAGTGCCACCTTGAACAGCCCCACGGTTTTCAAGGATCACATCCATCTTGCTGCCTAGATGGGAGAACACTGGGATTACCTGGGCCAGACTGGCAGTGTTTGAGTTTGACTACCACTAGCTGGGCGATCACTGTCCAATCCTCCCTATTCAATGGAGATGTAATCCCAATATTATGCTCTGAGGCAAGATTATGGATTGCCCTCTGCTGCTCCAAAATCCTCTCCAGCATCTCTAAAGTGGATTTCCACCGCGTACTGACATCCTGTCGTAGGCAGTGTACCGGAAGACCTGCCGTCTCTTGCTCTTCCCTCAAAAGTTGACTAGCCTTAACACTATGGTGAAAGTGCCCAGCGATCTTTCTGCAGTGGGACAGAACTACTGCTGCTACATTAGTTCCTTCTGACATTGCTGCCTTCACTACAAGATGGATGATGTGGGCTGCACAGCGCACACCAACAATATGACCATCTCGCAGCGCTTTCACCATATTGGCACCTCTGTCAGTTACCACAAAATCAACTTCAACATTGGTGCCCGCCTCTGCTCCCATCCAAAGGCTAAACATTTTCCTCATTGCATACAGAATATTTTCAGAAGTGTGCTTTTCATCCATCAATTCTGCATGGAGAAGGAATGATCGGTAGCCTGCTGCAGCAGCAGCTTCCTTAGACACACAGGGCTGCCACCAGTGTGCTGTCAAAGAAAGAAAGGCATGCTGCCCACTAGGTGCACTCCACAAATCTGTTGTGAAATGAACACACTGACCAGCAGCCTTGGAAAGCTCCTCTTTCACTGCTGAAACACAGGACCGATACAGTGAGGGGACAATGTTCCTACTGAAAGTGGAACGTGACGGAACTGTGTATTGTGGAGCCACAGCCGCCATCAATTGTTTGAAAGGCTCCCCTTCAATCATGGAGAAGGATGCCCCTCCAACAGCAATGAACTGACCAATAAGTCATGTTACTTTATTGGCCTTATTGGGCATTGATCTCTTGGAGTGGAATGCCCCAAATTCTTCCAGGGTGGGCTGGACTAGTGGTGGTGGCACTGGTGGTACCAGTACTGGCCATAGTGGGACTGCTAATTGCTTTAACTCTACCAGATTTGGTAGGTTTTGGTGGTGGTGGTGATGATGATCGTAGTGGAGAAGGTGGAGGCGCAGGGGAAAATTGTGCACTAGTCATTTGTACACTGCTCCCTGAGGAATCTGATTCCTGACCACTCATCTCCTCTACTTCCTCTGGCTCATAGTCTAGTTCTTCATTAGTCAGATCAAATGGAATTCCTGCTAGGCTGGAGGACTTATATCCTGACTTGTAGTGCGAGCAGGAAGAACAGACTCTGCACTTGGCCTCTTAGTCTCAGGCTCCTCTGGTACCTCGCTAGGTGGAGTTCCACTATGTGTAGCCCTCTCTCTAACTGTCTTTACAAAAATATTGTAAGGACTTGGTGGCTTGCTAGAGGTGCTAGGAGGACATGGCGTGGCGGTACCGGTGGGAACAGTAGGCGCAGCACTAGTGGTGGTAGAGCTGGTGGTGGTTTTCCCTACAAAGGAATGAGATTGCTTTGGTTTGGGAAAACCCCTCTGAGTCTTGCTGCTAATCTGGCTCTGCTTGGTACCTTGCTGCTTGTGGATGGGGAAGATGCTGCTTGGGGCAAAAGGCACTTCTTTTTACTCACTGGGCTAGTAGAAGTACCAGTTGTGCTACCCTTTAACTTTGAACGTGTTTCTGGTGCTTTAGGCTTTCCGTAAAAAACCATAGAGCTTGTGGGCCTAGCAGTTTTGGTGCCTTTCCTTTACTTGATGATCCTCCAAGCAATGCTTCCCCAAACAATAAGCGAGAGCTTGGCCTACTTGGCCGACTAGACTGACGCAAAGGCTGCATCTTAGAACTGGTGGTGGTGCTGGTGGTGGTAGATGGAGCTTGTCCCTCCTTAGTCCCAAAAGGAGGATCCATTTCAAATTTTGTGTTGTGTGTGTAGTGCAGTGTTTAAAACTATTAAAAAAATAAATAAATAAAAATTAAAAAAAAAAAGGAAAAAGAAATTAAAGACAAAAAAATTAGAGGAACTGTGCACAACTGCACTGTGCTGTTGTGTGTAATCTGCCAAAGTGCTCAAGTTATTTAAATTATTAACTCAAGATTAACTATTATATTAACTAGCAGTATTTTATTTTTAATTTGAATTTACACGGGCCTAAGAGCCTAGCCTACTACTATGCTAAAGCTATATTTCCTTACTATTCTAAATCTAACTCTAGGTAGATGCTCTCAAGCCCACTAAACTAAGTTAAATCAGATTCAGTATATGATTTATTAATTAATATTAAATTATATAATATTAATAGATTAGAATTACTTATATTATGGATTATAGATAGAATATAGATTATGAATTAGAATTACTTATATTATAGATTATGAATTAGAATTTATTATATTATGTTATATAATATATATTAGAATTACTTATATTATGGATTATAGATAGAATATAGATTATGAATTAGAATTACTTATATTATAAACTATGAATTAGAATTACTTATATTATGCTATATAATATATTATAGATTAAGATTAAAGATTGTTGTCGTCATACACAGTCAATCTTTCTTGAAAAAAAAATTAGAAAATAAAATGTCACAGCAAAACAGCTTCACTGCTTGCTGAACAAAAACACACAGCACTTATGCGGCTGCACTCACTAGCCCAACAAGTTCACTTCACTGATGGACTGAGGTGAGCAAAACAAGGACAATGGGCGGTCCCTAAACCCATTGAAAACAATGCATTTTGAGCCCGTACATGTACGGGCTTTGTCATTAAGGGGTTAAATAAAAGTAAATATTAATTAAGAAAAATTGACTTGCTGTTGGTAAAACAAAGCACAAACTAAAGAGCTGCAGCACCAGTACTAATAAGATTAGCTGAACTATAAAGTTATTAAATTATTAACTAAGTAAGTTATTATTAATAATTTGTTTATTAATTATTATTAATAAAATGAATTATCAAATTGTCAAATCTAGATTGAGTTTAAAGGTAGTAGTGGACTGGTTAATCTTTATGTTGGATAAATTATTAACCCTTCTACCCGACAGACAGTCTCAAGCAAAATAAGCTAGTAGTAATTTTATTTATAGCTAACTAATTATTAAGCTAGCTAAAATGAATTATATAATATGATTATAATGATTTTAGATTAGACACTAGTAGTTGTCTTGAATGTCTACAATCTACACTAGTATACTATAGTATATATATGACTGACAAATATATATAATAATATTAATGTATTTGTTACTCACCTGTCCTCGGCTCCCACGTTGCCGCAACAGCCGCCGCGAAGGAGAGGGAGACCCCCCTCCAACGCACGGCCACCTCCACTGCAGCCGCCACGAGGGAGAGGGAGACCCCCCTCCAACGCATGGCCACCTCCACTGCAGCCACCACGGAGGAGAGGGAGACCCCCCTCCTACGCCTGGCCACCTCCGCAGCAGCCGCCATGAAGGAGAGGGAGACCCCCTCCGCCGCACAGCTGCTTCCCCCGCCGTCCTCTGAAGTGCCGCGCAGGAGAGGCAGACCTCCTGGTGGCGAACTCCCAAACTGCAGGGCTATATGAAGGGAGGTTACGCCACACTCATGATGGCCGCGAGTCCCGGACACCGGAAGTGCCGTCATGAGGTTTTGGCGGGAGATTTGAACGTCCCCTGCGGTTCACTATTTAAACCTGCTCAGTTCAATTATGCCTTGCCTTCTGATGGTTGTCTATGCTTTGTGCTAGCTCCCAGATAGCGTTTTGATTACTGTTTCCCGTGTTTGATCCTCGCTCGTCTGACTTCGTTGTTTTCCTGAATCCTGACCCCGGCTACGTTATACGACTATCCTGCTCTCCGGAATCCTGACCTCGGCTACGTTATATGACTATCCTGCTCTCTGGAATCCTGACCTCGGCTTGTATGAACTGTTTTATCCTGGAGTCCTACCTGACCACGGAGTCTCCAAACTACTTGTACGTGACAGAATCAGAAGGCCATCATGAGACCCGCTTCGGTGGGACCATCTCGTCTAGATGAGATGGATCATCGTCTGGATCATTTTGCCCAGGCGCTCCACACTCTTCTTCAGCGCACTGATCCCGGACTACTGGTGCATCCTCCAGCAGTAGCACCTCCACCAGTTCCTTCTCTGACTCAAGTTTCGGTGGTTCATGCTCCTATGAATCTTCCACCGCCACAACGTTATAGAGGAGATCCCGCTACATGTCGGGGGTTCCTCAATCAGTATGAAATACATTTCGCACTTTCTCCTTACGCCTTTGCTTCTGATCGGGCTAAGGTTGGTTACATAATTTCGCTCCTCACCGACAAGGCTCTGGCATGGGCATCTCCCTTATGGGAGAGGAATACTCCAGTAGTTCGCTCCTACTCGGAATTTGTGTCTGCACTAGGCTCCGTATTCGATGTTCCAGGCAGGAGCTCAACCGCTTCATCCTCTCTCTTTAACATTCGTCAAGGGGAGCGTTCTCTGATGGACTATGCTATTGAATGTCGCACCCTTATGGCTGAGGTGAACTGGACTGACGAGGCACTGATTGCAGCTTTTTTGAATGGATTATCAGAGACTTTGAAAGACGAGATTGCTGCTCGAGATCTTCCCTCCGACCTGGACTCTGTAATTTCATACGTGACACAGATCGATCTTCGTCTCCGTGAGCGTCAGGTGCAACGGGACAGTCTGAGAGCACGTGAGAGAGGACCTGCTTTGGGTGTGCTGGGTCTGTCCTCTGTTTCTAGCAGCACTCGGATGACTGTTCCGATTCAGGTATCATGGTCTGAGAATGACAAAATTAATAAAAATGACTAAAAAATGACTAAATTAATAAAATTATTAATTCAATAGAACTGAAGTGAAGAAGAGTACACTGTGAGAACTGGCAGGCTGAGGCTTACCAGTCCCACACAGAACTATATCTCTCTGTAACGCTCGGATACAGCACAGCAGTGTTACCAAAGCAGTCACAGTGAAAAATTAATGGATCTCTCAGGCAAGCTCTGGTCTTATAAAGGCGGTTTCAGAATTAAAAAAACAGCAGCAAAGGCATTGGACGAGACCCTTAGCGTGACGTCACAAGATCAAGCTGATTGGACAGACAAGGATCAGCTCACTCCTGTTTGAAATTTTGGCGGTTGCGGCGCGAAAACGAAGATGCTTCGTGGTTGTGAGTCTTTGTCTTCACCTACGTTTTACCGGCGCTGTATTCTGTTCTACGTTTCTTTGGAACGAACAAAAAAACGGACTCTTCGTGTTCGTTTTCATGTTCGCCCGAAGACGAACATGAAAACGAACTAAGTCTAGTAGTTAGTGCTCAGGTATCAGCTGGACTTTGCCTCTATACCCAAGTGTTTCTACCCCTATCTACTCATGTACCAGACCTCCTGTTGTGATTTTTGACCAGTGTACCTTGCAGCCTGTCCCGACCATTTGCTTGTGACCTGACTTTGCTTTTTGGGTATTCCTTTTGTACCTCGCTCGGACTCTGTGTGTGTGTACCTCGCACGGACTACCTGTTCTCTGGCTCACGGGTCAGCCGTGATAGTGAGCCACCGCAGCAGCGGTTACATCAGAGGAGACAGTGGCGGAACTACCGGGGTCGCAGGGGTCGCGACTGCGACCGGGCCCTGGAGTTCTGCCACTCAGGGGGGCCCAAGCAGGGCCGGACTGGCCCACCGGGATATCGGGAAATTTCCCGGTGGGCCCGCAGATTTGTGGGCCCGACCGCCCGGCGGAGCGGGATTGGAGGGGGCGGGCTGGGCAGGGGGACAATTGCCTAATCTAAACGGCCGCTGGGTGCTGATGCGGCTGGCCGGAGCTACTTTAATTCTTTTTTTTAAAATTTAATATGGCAGTATTAAAGTAGCGCCGGCCGGCCGCATCAGCACCCAGCGGCCGTGTGCGATGGCCGCCTAGTGATGGGAGCAGCGTGAGGGGTGAAAGCTCCGCCCCCTTGGACGGACCTTTCACCCCTCACGCTGCTCCCATCACTATGCTGCCTATCAGATTGCTGGAAATCTAATCTAAATGGCAGATGCGTGCTGATGCCGCCGGCCGGAGCTACTTTAATACTTTATTTATTTATTTTTAATATGGCAAGCCGATCTGGCATATTAAATAAATAAAAAAAGGATTAAAGTCGCTCTGGCCGGCGGGATCAGCACGCATCAGCCGTTTAGATTTACATTTCCAGCAATTTGATGGCCGCCTAGGGATGATGAGACTGAGAGCAGAGTGAGTGGTGAAAGCTCCGCCCCTACGCACTCAGACTGCTGAAGCATAGAGAACGGCAGTCTGCAGCTACCAGAGGACGGAGGCCAAGATGAAAAAGCCCCAAAGTGGAAGAAGTAGAAGGCAAGTAAACTAATTTTTAAAAACAAAAACAATCGGTAAGTTTGTGCGTGGGGGACAAACAACATAATGCTTTTTTAAATTAATACTTTTAAATGATTAAACAAAATAAAGAAATCTCTGTGTCTGTATGTGTTCACAAGTTCAGCTCCCCAGTGCCACCTCTGTCCTCTTTCAGCCCCCCATGTAATCTCTGTCCCTGATGAGCTCCTCCCAGTGTCACCCCTCTCCCCATTCGGCTCCCCAGTGTCACCTCTGTTCCCATTCAGGAGGCAGAGTGCCTCATGATATGCCTTTTAACCCCCTTTATGCCACTCTGTCTCCAGAAATGCCTTTTAACCCCCTATATGCCACTCTGCCTCTATAAATGCCCTTTAACCCCGTATATACCACTCTGTCACTATGCCTTTTAACCCCCTATATGCCACTCTGTCTCCAGAAATGCCTTATACCCCCCTATATGCCACTCTGCCCCATGATATGCCTTTTAACCCCCTATATGGCAGAGTGGCTTATAGGGGTATAAGTCATTTCTGGAGGCAGAAGGGCATATAGGGGGTTAAAAGGCATATCAGGGGGCAGAGTGGCAAGCCTGGGGCAGATGTGCATAACTGGGGGGGGCAGGTTGGCAAATAAAAGGAAATAAAAACAAAAACCAAAAATGTAGCCTGAGAAGGAGGGGAGAGGGGGTAGATGGTGTGAGAGGAGGGTAGATTGGGTGGGGGGCCCTTAACAGATTCCCGCACCGGGGCCCTGAGGCTTCTAGTTACGCCCCTGAGAGGAGACCCTCCTGCACTCCGCAGCAGCCTCTACCAGAACAGCCCCTGCAGCAGTTAGGTCTTGCAACAAAGGGTTCTGTGGTCAACTCCGGAACTGCAGGGCTTTATAATGGGAGATTACACCACACACGAAATGGCTGCAGATCCTGACACTGGAAGTGAAGCTTTGACTGATTTTGGCACCAAATTGAATTTCACGCCCCTTGCTTCCGGTCCCTATTTTAACCTCCCAGTATCCTATGATCCTTGTATGATGGTTGCCTATGCTTATAGTGCTAATCCTCAGTGCACGTTATCCTCCTCAGTTCTTTCGTGTTTGACTTTGGCTTGTTCCCTCGATTACGTTGATTCTCCGGTATCCTGACCTTCGTGTGTTATCAGTTGATCCTGACTTCGGCTTATTTGGCCACATTACCATTACCCTTGGGTTCTACCTGACTCTGGAGTCTCTAACTTAGCTGTGTGTTACATGATCCTAGTTATTAATTTTGTTTATGTATTGCATATACCGTATTTGCTCGATTACAAGACAAGGTTTTTTTTATATTAGAGATCATCTTATAATCAGACCTCAAATAGAGTTCTGACTACAGGACTAAGATCCAGATCCCCCGCAGCACTGCAGGGGACCTGGATCCTCCCATCTGGCAGCTAGCTGTGGCATTGTTGCCGGCACTTCTGCCGGGGGTTCTATGAGGGAGCGCCAGCGTGACATGACCTTCCGGTGCTCCACCATAGAAGCCCAGCAGAAGTACGGCCAGCAGCAGCGGAGGTTGTCTGAGCGCATTGCGCAGATGTTCACTGGCTGCCAGAGAGGAGGATCCAGGTCTCCTGCAGCACTGTGGGGGATCCTCCTCTCTGGCAGACGTTGAATGTCAGACAACGCGTGCAGATAACCTCTGCTGCTACCTGACACTTCCAGAGGCTACCGGGGCCTCTGTGACCGAGCACTGGTGCTCTGTCATAGAAGCCCCGGTGGAAGTCCCGAGTAGCAGACGTTCATCGGCTGCCCCCACTTGACACCAGGGAGTCTAGAGCACGGGGGACTAGTCTAGGGATACATTGTAAGTCAGGGCATATAGGGGTATAAGGCATATCGGGGGAGGGGCAGATTGGCAAATAGGTGGTGTGACAGAACCCTCCATCACTGGGGCCACTGGAGGGGCCTGACTGTCAGCCTCCTCCCTATTGACTATGGGCCCTGGGTTTGTAAAGGCTTTTGTGGCTACCCCCAGCAGTATATCATGTCATCACTGGTTGAGGGGATTATCTCTGTCACACAGCCAGGATCTGCAACCAGGGAGTGACCGCCATTGTTTTAATTTAATATCAGACCCCTCCACCCCATGGTGCATTATTATGTTATATAAATCAGTCTCCCCCCACCCCTATTGTATTGTTATTCCCGTTACTGCCCCTGTTGTCTCTGGGAGGCAGATTAACCCCTTCAATCCCAGGGGTTTTTGGTACCTCAAAGCCCGGAGCAATTTTGCCATTTTTGCGCTATGTCGGTTCAGCAACGATTCTCTTTTCCTGTGAATAGTGTACCCATGTAAACTATATATTGTTTTTTTCAAGGAGAGATAGAGCTTTCTTTTGATACCATAGTTGGATGATTAGCTGAAAATTTAGAATGAGAAATTTTGTAAAAACTAGCGAAAATTAGAAAATTATTCTAATTAGAAAAACTAAACAGCTCACATTATTATTTTTTATTATTATTTTAATGATATTTTATTATTATTTTTTAAACGAATTAAGGTGTTTTTTTTTCTTTCACTGTTTCAGGACGAGAGTGGGAGTGAGAGACTCCCCTCCCCGCGATCCCCCTGCACCGATCGCAGCGTCTGTGCCTCATCGAAGGACAGGATATCCCCTGCTGACCTAACCCGGAAGGGAATGCCCGATCGGGCAGTTTGAAATGTATCAGCTTTCCGGCTTTCATACCAGGAGCTGTTACAGGAGATCGGACAGCAGAAAGCCGGCGATGCCGTCTTCTGCTGTCAGTGGGGAGTCCAGGCTGTCAAAGGACAGCCTGATCTCCCATGCAGCGGCAGGGATGTGTCCCATACACACACATATATATCTATAAATATATATGCCTGTCAGGCTCATCATATCTCAGCCCTTAACTGGATGTTGGAGTCCAGAGCGCAGGACTGTAACACACTACAAAAATTAGACACAAGCGGAATGTTTGGTTATAGGTATATTAAACAAAACAAAGCAGACATCTCACCATAAACAGCAGAGTAGGAGGCATATCATGTATACAGACTGCTGGGGACTGTGAATCTAGAAAAGGCCAGGTAAGTATCCAGTAGGCAATCCAGGTCAAACAGGCAAAAGGGTACATCCAAAAGGCAGTCCGGGTCAAAAAGGTAACAGGCAGGCAGACAGGCAGGCAGGCAGGCAGGCAGGCAAATCCAATAGACAGATCCAGAGTTTGGCATGGACTGTAGCTCCAAAGAACTTAAAGAACTCACAGCTCTGTTACTGGGAGGCAGGGATATAAAGCCTGTTCATTAGGTCAGGTGTGAATGGTCTAGGCTTCAGGTGAGGGAGGCAGGGTAATAGCATAACCAAACACAGCTGACTATAAATACACAGAACATGGATTATATACATAGCCAGATATGCATACATGGTACATGACGCCGCAAAGGACAGGCAACAAGGCAAGGAACACAGGTGATTGAGTGAGGAGCTGAGATCCT
>NC_071088.1:54972759-55070259 GCF_027358695.1 Spea bombifrons | reverse complement strand
ATTAAGTGGTTATCACATACATCTGTGGGCCTTCAACCTGGTCAACCATTCCATTGATTTTTATGATGCAACCTATACCATACCAACCCTCCTTCATTATATGTTCTCTAAGGTTTCCCCACTCTCATTTTATCTTGCATGATGCAGACTATTTCTGTGACACCTGGTGTGTCTAAATCTATCTTTGTACGGATTCTCCTGCAAAACAATAGTTGAGCAGGTGCAACTCTTGTGGTGGGGTGTTGTTCTTGGTATTTAACTGTTTTTCTGATTTTAGAACTTTCAATGTCTCTCTGCTTGTCCATTTTGTGGCAGGATGATAGGGTGCCCTCCGATGTTGAATTCCATTTTCATGTAAAAAGTTCTGAAAGTCTTGTGACTAACTTCCTTGGTAATCCAAATACCGAGAATAACCTTTCTAATCCTGATATGACTTCAGTAGTTTTAGTCTGTGTCATTGGAATGGCTCCTGGCCACTTAGAGTGTGTTTCAATTATTAAATTCCATCAATAGGACCAGCAAGGTCCATATGTAGTCTCTCCCAAGGTGTATTAGGTCCGTTGTTCAGCTCCTCGTGGCAGCTGTCCTTGGACTTGAATGCACCCTTTGCATGACATATTCCTCAATATCTTTATCAACTGATGGCCACCAAACATAACCCCTAGTCTTCTGTTTCATTCTGACAATGCTTCATGACCTTCATGAAGGAGTTGTAACATGGCTTGACATAACTTATTAGGTATTAGAACTCTTTCGCCACCATAAAATACATCCATCATGTAGTGTGAGTTCTTTGGCTGGTAATATGTATGCTTGCTGTACATCACAGCTTTTTCTTGGTCAGCCTTCTCTCAAATATTTTGACACAAACTATAATTTAGTGTCACAAGCTGTCTCTGTGGCAATCCCTCTAGTGTGTATTACACCTGTAAAACACACACCTGGAAGACTTTTCTGTACAACTGGTGAGAAACTCTTTAGTGGAAGCCTTGACATGGCATCAGCATTCCTATGGAAGTCATAGGCCCGATATTTGATAGAGTAGTGATATGCACCCAAGGTTAAAGCGCATCATTGTAATCTGGCGGCTATTGTAGTTGAAATTCCTTTTCTTGGATTAAAAATGGTTTATGGTCTGAGTACATTTTCTGCAATAAATGTAGTTATGGCATTTCTTCACAGCCCATACTATGGCCAATGCTTCCTTGTCTAATTGAGAATAATTCTTCTTGGCTGGTGTCAGAGAACGAGAAGCCAATCTGACCCATCCAGTATTGTGTGTGATAAGACACCATAAGGTGAAGCATCACATTCTATTGTGAGAGGTTTATATATATCATAGTGCATTAACATACAAAAAGACAAAAGTAGGTTCTTGGAATCCTGGAAAGCCTGGTCACATTCTTTGCTCCACAACCAGGGTCGATTTGTCTGAAGAAGCTGATGTAGAAGGTATAAGATATGTGATAATCGTGGAAGAAACTGGTGGTAATAGTTGAGTAGACCCGGGTATGATCTCATACCCAGGTATGATCTCAGAGGGTGTAGAAAGTGAAAAAGATGAAACCGCGTGTCAAAAAATTAGAGTAAGTAAAATGTGAAACAGAAAGAAAAATACTTCCCTTTTCTTTGACCGGATTTTACAGCAGCAACCCTATAAACACCCTCCACGGAATGTTGAAAATAGGAACAAACAAGACTTCTGTCTAGGGGCGCTTGTAACTCACGATCTCGATTGCTCGGATAAAACAAAATGACAGATACGGAAAAAATATAGTGTAATAAAGTAAAACACTTTGGAACTTCAGGGCAAAACTTCAATGGTTACACTCACAATGTGTATGAACTAGGGCTGAAACAACTAATCGATAAAATCGATAATCGATTATGAAAATCGTTGGCAACGAATTTCATCATCTATTAATCTAATCGATTTTTATCGATTATAAAAAGAGGTTTTTTTCAGAGCAAATGCTCTGAAAAACTCCTCTCCTTATAATAATCCGATCTCAAACAGAGATCGGATTATAACACCGGAATCCAGATCCCCCGCAACGCTGCAGGAGACCTGGATTCCCCTCACTGTCGGCCGGTCTCTCACTTCCGTCTCTCTCCCCCTCCCATACACCCCTCTGACTCCTCCCCCTCCCATACGTCACTCTGCCTCTCTCCCGGCTCCATTACTGACGAGGACTTTCACTGCAGCTTCATAGAAGCCACAGTGTAAGTGAAGTGCAGTAACGGAGGCTGTCTGTGCGATGCAGACACTCACAGGCTGACAGAGAATCATCCTCTCTGTCAGCTGGTGGGGGTCTGCATCGCACAGACAGCCTCCATTACTGCATACACCACTGTGGCTCCTCCCCCTCCCATACGCCACTCTGCCTCTCTACCCAGCTCCGTTACTGACAGTAACGGAGGCTGTCTGTGCAATGCAGACCCCCACCAGCTGACAGAGAGGATGATTCTCTGTCAGCCTGTGAGTGTCTGCATCGCACAGACAGCCTCCGTTACTGCACTTCACTTACACTGTGGCTTTTATGAAGCTGCAGTGAAAGTCCTTGTCTAGTGAAGATCCGTTGCTGACAGGAGGCAGAGTGGAGTATGGGAGGGGGGAGGAGGCAGAGTGGAGTATAGGAGGGGGAGGAGACAGAGTTGTATGGGAGAGGGGAGGAGCCAGAGTGGTTTATGGGAGGGGGGAGGAGGCAGAGTGGAGTATGGGAGGAGGCAGAGTGAAGTATGGGAGGGGGAGGAGCCAAAGTGATGTATGGGAGGGGGAGGAGGCAGAGTGGTGTATGGGAGGGGGAGGAGCCAGAGTGGTGTATGGGAGGGGGAGGAGCCAGAGTGGTGTATGGGAGGGGGAGGAGCCAGAGTGGTGTATGGGGGGGAGGAGCCAGAGTGGTGTATGGGTGAGTTATAGTGGTGTATGGGGGGTATTATGATTTTCAGGGCATATAGGGGGTATAAGGCATATCGATATTAGGCATATCAGGGGGTCATAAAACATCTGGGGGTTAAAGGTATATCAGGGGCTCAGTTGCATATCACTGGCACATAAGGAGTATAAGGCATATCAGGGGCACAGTGGCATACCAGGGGGCACAGTGGAATCTGGCATATAACAGGTATAAGGCATATATGGGGCAGAGTGGCAAGCTGGGGGTCTGATGTGCATAACCGGGGGCAGTTTGGTAAATAAAAAAACTTTAAACAAGGCTTTTTTTCTCATAGTTTTTATTAAATATGAAAAATAGTTAACATATGAATTAATATTTACTAATAACTTTGTATTAAAAACTAGTTTGAGAAGCACCGTGTTTGGGTTCTTGTAGCTTTTATTATTATGTCAGTAAAAAAAGAAGGTGAATAGAGAGAGGCCATTGCAATAAAGAGATGAAACTGTAAATTGTACGTTTTTTATTGCATTTTTTTATCCGATTAATCGATTAATCAAAAAAATAAATTGGCCAACTAATCGATTATTAAAATAATCGTTAGTTGCAGCCCTAGTATGAACCTTTTGAGCCTCCAAAAACAACTCTTTGGCGTGTGTGTAAACCCATCAATCCCATGGACATAGGAGAAAATAAATTTACCATAGAATGATATCTTTCTAAACCAGTGTACACGCAATAATTGGATGCACTCACATTTAGGTGGATATATCGAGCATATCAGATGTATATCTTGGAGTTGTGATGGTCTTTGATGAAGTTCTGGATATGAATCATCAGATATGACATACCTCCTGAGGAAGCCACGCACTGGCGAAACGCGTAGAGGACTTTTTGCTTTTAGCACACTTGATTTTTAACCATTTTTATCCTACTATTTGTATTTATTTATCCTTTTTACTACATATTCAGAATTTTTTAGATATGTTAGGTATAACTTCCGATTAACTTTGTAAGGGCCGAGTCCCGGAATAAATTATTTATTTATTGATTTACTCTTCTCATTGGATCATGGCACACATAATAATTTCTTGATGAATTTTGGAAAAAACATTAATTGCATTTTTTAACAACACACACTTTATAATTAATTAATATTGGATTCTCCCGAGCGCTTGCACTTTAAAACCACTGCCATTGGAGCACAGAGGAACCATCTGTCCAGGACTCAAAGAAATTGAGGATCTACAAGATTCATATCCAGAACTTCATCAAAGACCATCACAACTCCAAGATATACATCTGATATGCTCGATATATCCACCTAAATGTGAGTGCATCCAATTATTGCGTGCACACTGGTTTAGAAAGATATCATTCTATGGTAAATTTATTTTCTCCTATGTCCATGGGATTGATGGATTGACACACACGCCAAAGAGTTGTTTTTGGAGGCTCAAAAGGTTCATATACATTGTGAGTGTAACCATTGAAGTTTTGTCCTGAAGTTCCAAAGTGTTTTACTTTATTACACTATATTTTTTCCATGATCTCAGAGGGACCTGCTCCAAAGACCTCCTCGCGTTGTCTTTGATCTGCTGAGCTGCTGCCCGCTACCTCGCAGACGGCGAGGCAGACTGCACGTTTCCCTGGATGCTCGAGCGAAATACATACATACTAATACATACTAAACTGTGTATTGCCAAACGATGGAAGGAGCCTCTCCCTCCTGCCCTCGCTGAAATAGTTACCACGGTTGAAAGACACAGGGTTTTGGAAAAAATATCTCACGACTTGTCATGCACCTCACACTTAAGCTAGGTTTCCATTTGGTTTTTTTTTTGCTGAAAACGCCTATAAAAACGCCAATAGCGCCACCTGGCGTTTTTTTTGTGAAAAACGGCTGCAGCCAGATGTTAGCTGTAATTCAATAGGAAATCGCAAAATGCCATTTCCACTTGGCGTTTTTCTGTTTGGCGTTTTTTCAGTCCTCTTTGGCGTTTTTCTGCTTTTTTGGGCTCTGTGGCAGTTTTTCAAAACTGCAGCATGTTGACACTGGCGTTTTTTGCAAGAAATCTTGGCTTTTTTTCTCCAATAGAAGTCTATGGGAGAGAAAAAACGCCATGAAAAAGCCATGTGGGTTTATTGCCTTGGCGTTTTTTATGGCGTTTTTTCCACAGTTACAATGCAGAGGATGGACCCAGTATCTGTGTGTCCTACGAGAAATAGGCTGAAAACAAACAGTTTCACACAAAACAAAGTCCTGGACTGGTTCATATTGAATTTTACACCATTTGGAACAAACATACCATTACAAACAAACATACGCGACCGGATCCTGCGTGCCAAAAGCAACAGCAAACAATTTGCACCATCATTTGGGGCCAATCTTCCCAGAGGAGCAGACATTCAAAATAAAGCATGCTTTACAAACCACAGAAAAGAGACAAAAGGGTCTACCAAGTAAATGACATCAGGAGAGGGCAGATACTTGCCATTTATCCTAATCCCTTTTAGCTGGGTGAAACTTCTAACTTGTAAAGGCTGGAAAAACTGCCTAAGGTCAAAAAAAAGCAATTTCCACAGAAAGGCTAAAACGCCAGAAAAAACTGCAGAAAAAACGCCAAAACGCAGGTAAATGCAGTGGCAGTTTTCTTGGCAGTTTTCCTGGCGTTTTTCATCAAGAAAAAAACGCCGGACAAAAACCCAAGTGGAAACCTAGCCTTATACACGAAAATCTGGACCCCCTGGCTCTCTAGTCGGGTCCTCTCTGACTATTGTTGACTATTTGCTCTTGACCACACCCGACCAGTACCTTGACATATTGATATTTTGCCGTTCTCATATGTATCGCCCTCTGCTCCGCACTGTGCAGGAGCTCTATTGTACTCCCTATCTGCAGGACGTCTCACACATTCATTACTATTGCTGTCTCGCGGTTTCACCCGCATGACATATCACTGATTTGCTCTAGTTCTTTTTTTTTGTTACTTTTATTTTTGCTTTCGTGACCATTTGTTTTCCGCATTTCCATACCACACACGATGCCTATTCTACATTGTATTACAGGTGTTCACGCATCAGTTGCGTTATTGTTGTTGGATATGTTTTGAAAAAATATAAAATCCGTCGTCCGTCTCGTCTCTGATGTATGCTTAGATCTGCTGAGGGGGATCAAATTTTTTCGTTATTTTTTCCTTTTTCTTGTTGTCACCATTCATTATGCTGCTCATGTGGTTATATTCCTGTCCTGCGTGACGGCTGTTATTTGTCTTTTGTGACGTGTCCCCTCATTTGTACCACGATTCTGACGAATAAAAACTTTTTAAATCGAAAAAAATAAACAGTAAAATGTAAAAATTATTTCCCACTGATGTCACCATCAAGGGAACCTTCAAGTTCCAAAAAAAATATATATATATATAAAAAAATATATTTTTGTGAGCAAGTCCTAAAATTAGCACATTAGATTAAAACAATTCTCGCATGGAAAGAGTTAAAATACTGGCATATTAAATGCCCATGGGGTATCTGCTTTTAAAAATTGTATGATTTGATGGGGTAAATTGAATTGGCCAGGTTCAACAATGTCCCAAATAACACGGGGGGGAGGATGGCCACACATCTAATTTCCAATTAGAAAAATGCACACGTACCAAATGTGGCCTTTTAGTTCCCCCAAAAAATGACCCCCAAAGGTATCACTGTACTCAGGAGATGTTGTTGAACACATATTGGGGTGTCGTGTGACAGTGGCATATACCAGGAGCTGTAAATTCATACATAAAGTAGGTGTGTGTGGGAAAAATACACACAAAAATACTACTGCAAACTTTGAAACAATGCTGGTGGTAAAATGTGTGCATGCAAAGAGTTAAAATACCAGCATTTAAAATACCCTGTGGTGTGTAGTTTTCAAAAATATATGGGTTTATTGGGCACACTGAAATGGCCCGGCTCAAAGATGTACCAAATAGGGCATGGGCAGTGGATCCCCAAATGCCAAAGTTCAACATTGAAAAATGTGCATGCCCCAAATGTGGCCCTTTTGCCCCCAAACAGCCAGACAAAATCATTCATGTGGGTATCGCTGCGCTCAGGAGATGTTGCTGAACACATATTGGGGTGTTTTGTGATAGTGACATATACGAGAACTTTTTAATTCATACCTGAAGTAAAATGTGTGTGACAAAACAAATGCAAAAAAAGACTACCATAAAGTTTGACAAAGACTGGTGGTAGATATGGTGCATGGAAAGAGTTAAAATACTAGCATTTGAAATACCCTGGGGTGTCTAGTTTTCAAAATATGGCAATCAGAATAAATCCCTGGATCAACGTTCTGTCCCTATTAATCTACTATCCATAACTTGTGATATTATTGCTTTCAAGAAACACGTCCAGGCTCCTTTTAAACTCTTTTATTGAGTTTACCATTACCACTTCCTCTGGCAGAGAGTTCCATAGTCTCACCGCTCTTACTGTAAAGAACCCCCGTCTGTGCTGGTGTAGAAACCTTCTTTCCTCCAGCCGTAGAGGATGTCCCCTTGTTATAGATACAGTCCTGGGTATAAATAGGTCCTGGGAGTGATCTCTGTACTGCCCCCTTATATATTTATACATAGTTATTAAGTCCCCCCTAAGCCGTCTTTTCTCCAAACTAAATAACCCTAATTCTGATAATCTTTCTGGGTACTGCAGTCCTTCCATTCCCCTTATTACTCTGGTTGCCCGTCTTTGAACCCTCTCCAGTTCCACTATATCTTTCTTGTACACTGGTGCCCAGTACTGTACACAGTATTCCATGTGTGGTCTGACTAGTGACTTGTACAATGGTAGAATTATTTCCTTGTCATGGGCATCCATGCCCCTTTTGATGCACCCCATGATTTTATTTGCCTTAGCAGCAGCTGCCCGACACTGGTCGCTACAGTTAAATTTACTGTTAACCAAGACTCCTAAGTCCTTTTCCATGTCAGTCGTCCCCAGTGTTTTCCCATTTAATACATATTCCCAGCCTGGATTTTTCTTCCCCATGTGCATAACCTTACATTTATCCGTGTTGAACCTCATCTGCCACATCCCAGCCCAAGCCTCCAACCTATGCAGATCCATTTGTAATCGTGCACTGTCCTCTATTGTGTTAACCACGCTACAGAGCTTAGTATCGTCTGCAAAGATTGATACTTTACTATACAATCCCTCTACAAGGTCATTAATAAATATATTAAAAAGAATAGGACCCAAAACTGACCCCTGTGGTACCCCACTAGTAACAGTCACCCACTCAGAGTATGTACCATTAATAACCACCCTCTGTTTCCTATCACTGAGCCAGTTACTTACCCACATACACACATTCTCCCCCAGCCCAAGCATTCTCATTTTATGTACCAGCCTTTTATGTGGCACCGTATCAAATGCTTTGGAAAAATCAAGATATACGACATCCAGCGATTCTCCCCGATCCAGTCTTGAGCTCACCTCCTCATAAAAGCTGATCAGGTTAGTTTGACAGGACCGATCCCTTGTAAACCCATGCTGATATGGAGTCATACATTTATTTTCATTGAGATACTCCAAAATAGCATCTCTTAGGAAACCCTCAAACAGTTTACATACAACAGAAGTTAAACTAACAGGCCTATAATTCCCCGGGTCACTTTTGGTCCCCTTTTTGAATATTGGCACAACATTTGCAATGCGCCAGTCCTGGGGAACAGACCCGGTCACTATAGAGTCCTTGAATATTAGAAATAGGGGTCTGTCTATTACATTACTTAACTCCCTTAGAACGCGGGGGTGAATGCCATCTGGACCTGGTGATTTGTCTATTTTGATTTTTTTTAGGCGGCACTGCACTTCTTCCTGGGTTAGACAGGCGACATGTACTGGGGCATTTATCTCATCCTGCTGTATATTACCTGGCATTTCATTTTCCTCTGTGAATACAGCAGAGAAGAATATATTTAATAGATTCGCTTTTTCCTGATCCCCATCTATAACGTCTCCCTCATTACTTTTTAAGGGGCCGACGCTTTCATTTTTAACCTTTTTACTATTTATATAGTTAAAGAACATTTTGGGGTTTGTTTTACTCTCTTTGGCAATGAGTCTTTCTGTCGCCACTTTTGCTGCTTTTATCTGATTTTTACATATTTTATTTTTTTCCCGATAGCTTCTTAGTGCTTCATCACTGCCTTCCTGTTTTAGTATGCTCACAAAAATATATTTTTTATATATATATATATATATTTTTTTTTTTTTGCCTTTTTTTACATTTTTTTTCAACTTGAAGGTTCCCCTAATAGTGACATCAGTGGGAAATTATTTTTACATTTTACTGTTTTTTTTTTTACTATTTTTTTCTAATTATTAATTTTATTTTATTTTTCATTTATTTTTACTAATCACACTGTGATTAGAAAGCTGAGCTCCATTGACTTGCATGGTTGAATGCAGTACCTGTATTCAACCTGCAAGTGGAGCCAGAGTTCTCTAGAGGGTCTGGAGACCGTCTAGCGAACTTTTTAGTCTTTATTGTTTTTTTTCCCGGGCCGCCGCCATCTTGCTTGATGGCGAAGAACACCGGCAGCGGCGGCTGTGACGTCAATTGTCGTTATCGACTTGAATTTCGGTGACGTGCCCGGACCGGCAATTGTCATCAAGGGGTTAAGTAAAATGTGTGAGAAAAAAAAATGCAAAAAAAATGACTACCACAAAGTTTGACAAAGACTGGTGGTAGAATTAGTGCATGGAAAGAGTTAAAATACTAGCATTTGAAATACCCTGGGGTGCCTAGTTTTCAAAAATATATAATTTGATGGGGTGAATTGCATTGGCCGGCATCAAAGATACCCGAAATAGCACATGAGGGAAGAATTACCAGATTTGGAAAAAATGGTTTTGAAATAGCAAAAAGCTACCTGTACTTATTGCCCCATAACGTGCAGAAAAAAGCAAAAAAAAACATAAAAACATTGGGTATTTCTAAACTCAGGACAAATAGTAGAATCTATTTAGCAGGTTTTTTCATTACCATTTATAGATGAGTAAAAGATTTTTCAACTAAAAGTTAGAAAAAGTCATTTTTTCAAAATTTTTCACCATATTTTATACTTTTTTAATAGTAAATAATATGATACAATCAAAGCCCTTCTTGTCCTTAAAAAAACAATATATAACTTGCTTGGGTTCAGTAAACAGGAAAGAAGAAAGTTACAGCTAAACACGAGCAGCACAGAAATGTTAAAACTGCCATTGTCACGAAGGGTACAAAAAATAAAATCAGCCTTTGTCACGCTTTACCTAGCGAAAAATGATGAGTCAGAAAGTTCAGTACCATCACCATCGGTGCCATAAAGGGATCAATGCGTCATTCCATGCACCAGCTATGCCAGGATCCCCACACCTGAAGATAGGATCTTCTAGTGCCCGGAGCCCAGGAGTCCCAGAGGAGATCTTGAGATGATAAGCCTGACGTATCCCAGGATACCTGGAAACCATCCAAGCCACCAGCGACAGCTGACCGAAGAGGATTCATTGGGTGTGGATTGCCATCTGGGTCAGAGAGTAGATCCTGATCCAGAGGAATCAAGGGCAGGTCGGCACACAACATCTCCAAAAGACGGGGAAACCATAGTTGAGTCCTCCACAGCGGGGCAACCAACAGGATGGTGACCCATTGACTGTGAACCTGATGGAGAGTCCGGAGAATCACTGTAAACGGGGGAAAGGCATAGGCCTCCGAGGGTGGCCACGTTTGGAGAAACGCATCTACCACCAGGGACATTGGATCTGGTAACCAACTGAAGAAGTCCTTCACCTGGTGATTGAGATGGGAAGCGAATAGATCCAATGCCAATTGGCCCCTAGCCAGATCCAGGGCACAGAAGACATTGGGTCGCAGACGCCAATCGCTTGCATTCCTCCAATGTCTGGAAAACCAGTCCGTGACCAGGTTCTCCTTCCCCGTGATGTATTCCGCTCGGATAGAGAGGTGATGATCCAGGCAGTATTAGTATATCGCTCCTTGGTGACGTCAGACAGAAGCTTCGATATCGATCCGCCCAAACGATCGATATAACGGACGGCCAACACAATGTCCATCCCAAGCCCTGGGGAACAGTGCGACATGTCTATGGTGAAGCCGTGACCGAGTCTTTGCAGACTGCTCCCCAATACAGGAGTTTGACGTTTGATTCCAGGTAGAAATCTGGGGTGTGCCCAAAAATGGCCCAACCGCTCCATGCCTCCATGCGGTGCAACCATCATCTCAACTACAGACGCGCCTCCTCTGTTAGATGACCTGGTCATAGGAACCCTAATGACTGAGATAGAAGGCCTTTAAGCGTTTCATCACCCGATAATGAAGAGGGCCTGGAAAAATAGCTTGAATGGACGCCAAAAGTTGGCCTATCATTAGCGCCAGGTCTCGCAAAGACACGCATGAATGCCGAAGGAGATGCCGAATGTCCCTTTTAATGGAGGAGAGTTTTGCCTGAGGCAGGCGCACCGTCAGGTACGCGTCCTTCAGATCCATCCTAGAGAACCAATCCCCTTCTCTAATCAGGTCTTGTCAGGCACCAGTGGGGTGTCTGTGTTGAAAAGGAGAAGGAGGAGCCCAGTCTGCAGGACGACCGGAGGGAATGAGAAACAGTCCAAACAGTAACGTAGTTAGGGCACAGGCAATAGGTCAGGTTCAGGCAGCAATCCAATAGTGTAGTCAGGGCACAGGCAATAGGTGTCACAATCCGTATGTGAGCTGGTAAGCGAAAGGTTCCTAATCGCAGAAAAAACACCAATCCACACAGGACAAAAATCCAGGCGAGGTACAATAGGGCACGAGCGGAGGCAGAGTCGAAAAACAAGTAAGGGTTAAAGGCAAGCAGCAAATAGTCAATGGTCGGTAAGCAGGAAACAGGGTCTGGTACACAAAGGGTCAAAACACAGAGAACGCTTCAGTATAGGAATCTAACTTCAACTGATACTTCAGCAAAGGAAACTGGGACTGGAGCGTCTAAATATGTTCAAATTTGGCGCCAAAATGACGTCAGCATTTGAAACGTGTTGCCATGGCAACGGTGGAGCGTGTCCTAAGTTTCACTTGATTCTGCCGGCAGCTAGAGAGAGACACGTCTCCCTGGCAACGGAGCGAGCGCCCCCTCCCTCCTGATAACCTCCGGCTGCAGCTGCGTGGGAGTGTAGCTGGAGAGGCCCTGCTTGCTGCTGTGTCAGTAAGCCGGGAAGGAGCAGAGATGTCAGCGTGGGAACGATGGCGGGGGTAAGTACTTGATTTATGACAGTACCCCCTCCCGAACGGTAACCTCCGGGAACCGATAGGACCAGGTTTAGAGGGGTAACTCCTGTGAAACCGACGAACCAAGACAGGTGAGTGAACTAAAGAGGCCGGTTCCCAGGAACGGTCAGCAGGTCCGTAACCCTCCCAATCCACTAAATAATACAAACGGCCTCCCCGAAGACGGGAATCCAAAATGTCTTGAACGATATATTCAGGATAACCTTCAACAATGACAGGAGGAGGAGGTAAGGAAGACCGTGTGGCCAGTCTATTGGTAGTAACTGGTTTAAGCGGAGACGTGTGGAAAACCGGATGGATTTTGACAGATGGCGGTAACGCAAGTCGATAAGTGACTGGGTTAATACGGTGAGTGATGGTATATGGACCAATAAATCGAGGTCCCAACTTTAAAGATGGTATGGCTAGTTTCATATTTCGAGTAGACAACCATACTTTATCCCCGGGTTGATAGTCAGGACCATTACGTCTATGTTTATCGGCTTGACCCTTATATCGTTGTTGAGCAATTGTCAGATTTTGTTTTGCCATACGCAATGCTTTATGTATTATTCGTAGTCTTTTCGCCGCTTCGGGCACCATTACTGGGGTTATGGATATAGGTAAGTCAGGAGGATGGTAACCGTATAGCAGAAAGAACGGGGTTTCTTGTGTTGATGAGTTCTTAATATTATTGTGTGCAAATTCTGCCATAGGTAGCAAAGAGGACCAGTCCAATTGGAGGTAAGATGTGAAACAACGAATATATTGTTCTAGACTTTGATTTATTCGCTCCGTTTGACCATTAGTTTGAGGGTGATAACCAGAAGATAGAGCTGGTTCAATCTTCAACCCTTTACAAAATGACCTCCAGAATTTTGAAGTGAACTGAGAACCCCGGTCAGTCAGTATTTGAAGAGGAACCCCATGTAAGCGAACAATCTCCTTTATGGTGGGTTTGCTATAAGCCACCAAATATAATTGAAGCAGCAGAAGATCAATTATTAAAGCAAATAAACAAGGCAGCAAATCACAATGAGGTGGTTATTATGGGGGACTTTAACTATCCCGACATAAACTGGGAAACCGAGACCTGTGAATCTCATAAAGGAAACCGCTTTCTGACTATTAGTAAAGATAATTATCTGTCCCAAATGGTACAGGACCCAACCAGAGGGGGCGCTCTACTGGACTTAATATTAACCAACAGACCTGACAGAGTAACTAATGTGCAGGTCAGAGGGCACCTAGAAAATAGTGATCACAATATAATACATTATAACTTGTCGTTCAATAAGGGAACTCTTAGAGGAGCCACACGAACTATGAACTTTAGGAAGGCAAAGTTTGATCAACTAAGAGAAGCCCTTAACACTGTAAATTGGGAAAATGTCCTCAAAAACAAAAGCACAGATACTAAATGGGAGATTTTTCAAAATATCTTAAATTCTCACTGTGAAAAGTACATACCGTATGGGAATAAAAGTGTCAGGAGCAAGAGAAAACCAATGTGGATAAATAAAAATGTAAAGGTGGCAATAAATGGCAAAAAAAAGGCATTTAAGCTACTAAAACAGGAAGGCAGTGAGGAAGCACTAAGAAGCTATCGGGAAAAAAATAAAATATGTAAAAATCAGATAAAAGCAGCAAAAGTGGCGACAGAAAGACTCATTGCCAAAGAGAGTAAAACAAACCCCAAAATGTTCTTTAACTATATAAATAGTAAAAAGGTTAAAAATGAAAGCGTCGGCCCCTTAAAAAGTAATGAGGGAGAAGTTATAGACGGGGATCAGGAAAAAGCGAATCTATTAAATATATTCTTCTCTGCTGTATTCACAGAGGAAAATGAAATGCCAGGTAATATACAGCAGGATGAGATAAATGCCCCAGTACATGTCGCCTGTCTAACCCAGGAAGAAGTGCAGTGCTGCCTAAAAAAAATCAAAATAGACAAATCACCAGGTCCAGATGGCATTCACCCCCGCGTTCTAAGGGAGTTAAGTAATGTAATAGACAGACCCCTATTTCTAATATTCAAGGACTCTATAGTGACCGGGTCTGTTCCCCAGGACTGGCGCATTGCAAATGTTGTGCCAATATTCAAAAAGGGGACAAAAAGTGACCCGGGGAATTATAGGCCTGTTAGTTTAACTTCTGTTGTATGTAAACTGTTTGAGGGTTTCCTAAGAGATGCTATTTTGGAGTATCTCAATGAAAATAAATGTATGACTCCATATCAGCATGGGTTTACAAGGGATCGGTCCTGTCAAACTAACCTGATCAGCTTTTATGAGGAGGTGAGCTCAAGACTGGATCGGGGAGAATCGCTGGATGTCGTATATCTTGATTTTTCCAAAGCATTTGATACGGTGCCACATAAAAGGCTGGTACATAAAATGAGAATGCTTGGGCTGGGGGAGAATGTGTGTATGTGGGTAAGTAACTGGCTCAGTGATAGGAAACAGAGGGTGGTTATTAATGGTACATACTCTGAGTGGGTGACTGTTACTAGTGGGGTACCACAGGGGTCAGTTTTGGGTCCTATTCTTTTTAATATATTTATTAATGACCTTGTAGAGGGATTGTATAGTAAAGTATCAATCTTTGCAGACGATACTAAGCTCTGTAGCGTGGTTAACACAATAGAGGACAGTGCACGATTACAAATGGATCTGCATAGGTTGGAGGCTTGGGCTGGGATGTGGCAGATGAGGTTCAACACGGATAAATGTAAGGTTATGCACATGGGGAAGAAAAATCCAGGCTGGGAATATGTATTAAATGGGAAAACACTAGGGACGACTGACATGGAAAAGGACTTAGGAGTCTTGGTTAACAGTAAATTTACCTGTAGCGACCAGTGTCGGGCAGCTGCTGCTAAGGCAAATAAAATCATGGGGTGCATCAAAAGGGGCATGGATGCCCATGACAAGGAAATAATTCTACCATTGTACAAGTCACTAGTCAGACCACACATGGAATACTGTGTACAGTACTGGGCACCAGTGTACAAGAAAGATATAGTGGAACTGGAGAGGGTTCAAAGACGGGCAACCAGAGTAATAAGGGGAATGGAAGGACTGCAGTACCCAGAAAGATTATCAGAATTAGGGTTATTTAGTTTGGAGAAAAGACGGCTTAGGGGGGACTTAATAACTATGTATAAATATATAAGGGGGCAGTACAAAGATCACTCCCAGGACCTATTTATACCCAGGACTGTATCTATAACAAGGGGACATCCTCTACGGCTGGAGGAAAGAAGGTTTCTACACCAGCACAGACGGGGGTTCTTTACAGTAAGAGCGGTGAGACTATGGAACTCTCTGCCAGAGGAAGTGGTAATGGTAAACTCAATAAAAGAGTTTAAAAGGAGCCTGGACGTGTTTCTTGAAAGCAATAATATTACAAGTTATGGATAGTAGATTAATAGGGACAGAACGTTGATCCAGGGATTTATTCTGATTGCCATATTTGGAGTCGGGAAGGAATTTTCCCCCTGGTATGGGGCAATTGGCATCTGCTTCATAAGGGTTTTTTGCCTTCCTCTGGATCAACACGGTAGGGACACAATATGTATATAGGTTGAACTTGATGGACTTTGGTCTTTTTTCAACCTTATGAACTATGTTACTATGTTACTATGTTACTATGTTACTATGAACATGTCAGCCGTCTCAGTTGCTGATGGGAGGTGTTTCAGTGGTATGAAATGCGCCATTTTGGTCAGTCTGTCTACAACAACCATGATGGTATTATATCCGTTAGATAAGGGTAATTCCACTATAAAGTCCATTGATACAGAGGACCATGGCGATTGGGGAGTGGGAATAATTTGTAACAATCCCGGAGGGCATTGGTGTGAGGTCTTGTTCCTTGCGCAAACTTGGCATGAGTTCACATAGTCTTTTGCATTCATTGCCATGTTAGGCCACCAGAAGCGACGGCGAAGCAAACTGAGCGTTCCTGAGATCCCTGGATGCCCTGCCAATGGAGCGTCATGGCAGATGCGGAGAGCGTCGGTCACAAAAGGTGGAGGTATTATCAATTTATTTTGATGATAAAAGAGTCCTCCTCTCCTCTGCAACGGCTGGACTGTAGGACGATGAACTCTGAATTTGAAGTAGTCCCTCAGGGAGCTAATAAAATCTTTCTTGGTGACCAAAAAATGTCTCGGGGGAATTATTGGTTGGGTGGTGTTGGGGTCATCCTGTTCATTGACATATTGGCGAGATAAAGCGTCAGCCTTGCCATTTTTACTTCCTGGTCTGTAAGTTATGTGAAAATTAAATCTTGTAAAAAAAAGAGACCATCGCGCCTGACGAGGTCGTAGTCTCTTGGCTCGTTGAAGATATTCCAGATTGCGGTGGTCGGTAAAGATAACAAACGGATGTCGGGACCCCTCGAGATGATGTCTCCATTCTTCTAGTGCGCACTTTATTGATAGCAATTCACGATCGCCTATGTCATAATTCTTTTCAGCCGGTGAGAGTTTGCGAGAAAAAAATGCTATAGGATGAAGTAGATTTTTAGGTCCTTGTCTTTGAGAAAGGATAGCCCCCACCGCTACTGTAGAGGCGTCTACCTCCACAATGAAAGGCAGATCAGAATTCGGATGTACCAGTATAGGAGCAGAAGTAAATCTTCGTTTAAGCGTGGCGAAAGCCTCCTCGGCCTCTGTGCTCCATAAAAACTTGGTATTTTTGGATGTTAGGGTTGTGAGAGGAAGGACGACTCTGGAAAAATTATGAATGAAACGCCTATAGAAATTAGCAAATCCAAGGAATCGTTGCACATTTTTACGTGATTGAGGCTGTGGCCACTGTTCAATGGCCTTAACTTTAGTTTCGTCCATTTTGATGCCTTTGGATGAAATGCGAAATCCCAAGAAGTCTATATTATTAGTTTCAAACTTGCATTTTTCTATTTTGGCGAACAAACGGTGGGCACGAAGACGTGAAAGAACCTGGTGTACATGGCTGCGGTGCTCTTGGAGGGTAGCAGAAAAGATCAATATATCATCTAGATAGACAACCATGAACGTATCTAATAAATCCCGGAAAATATCGTTGACAAAGTTTTGAAAGGTAGCGGGAGCATTACATAGTCCGTAAGGCATTACTAAATATTCGAAGTGTCCATAACGAGTGCGAAATGCAGTCTTCCACTCATGACCATCTTTAATACGAACAAGGTTATATGCTCCTCGTAGGTCTAGTTTGGTGAATATAGCGGCTTGTTTTAAACGTTCGAATAATTCCGGGATGAGAGGAAGAGGGTATCGATTTTTTATGGTTATAGCGTTTAGTTCTCTGTAGTCCACACAGGGCCGTAAACCCCCATCCTTCTTTCCTACAAAGAATATCCCTGCCCCGGCTGGAGAAGTGGATGGACGAATAAAACCCTTGGCTAGGTGTTCGTCGAGGTAATCTCGTAGTACTTTCAGTTCTGATTCCGACAAGGGATATATACGGCCGTAAGGAATTTTAGATCCAGGTATGAGGTCTATAGGACAATCATATGAACGGTGTGGCGGAAGACAATCAACTCCCTTTTCATCAAACACGTCCTGGAATTCCATATAGCATGAAGGCAAACCCGGGATGGAGGTTCGGGATACAGTAGGGGACGTTTGAAGAGTAATATGTGCAGTACTGAGACAATGGCGGATGCAGAACGGAGAGGAAAATGTTACTTGTCCTGTAGTCCAATGAATGACGGGATCATGTTGCTTGAGCCAGGGCAGGCCCAAGATTAATGGAAATAAAGAGGAATTGATGACATCAAAGGTTATTTTTTCTGTATGCCTATTCCCTATAGAACAGGTGAGTGGGACAGTCTCTAAATCCACTAGTCCAGAAGACACAGGTGAGCCATCAATGGTCTGGATAAATACCTCATGTTTCTTAGAAGAGGTAGGGATCTTCTGTTTGGCGAGGTATTCTTTATCAATTATATTGCTGCTTGCCCCGGAATCGATGATGGCTTGGAGATGAAGTTGATGAGATCCCCACTGTAAACGCAGAGGAACAGATAGGTGAGTAGCGGTCTCCAGAAGTATGGACGAAATACAATAGGATCTGTTTCTGGACTCACCTCTAGGTGATTTAGGACAGATAGGGCAGGCCGACAGGAGATGGGAATCCGCTCCACAATATAAACATAAATTATTGTCCCTGCGTCTGTTCTTTTCTTGAATGGACAGAGAAGATCTGGCTAGCCCGATCTGCATAGGTTCCACCTCCGATAGAGGTGAAGGTGTAGGAGTAGGATCATGTGAACGAGGCATAGATGTTCTTCATGAGGGAGTCCAGGGACGATGTTTCTCGGCCCTACGTTCTCGCAATCTCCGATCAATAGAAAGAGCCAAAGCCATGAGAGGTTCAAGTGAATCTGGAATTTGGCCATGAGCCAATTCGTCACGAACAGCATCCGAAAGACCTAGGCGAAATTGGTCAGCGAGGGCGTAATCGTTCCATTTAGTATCCGCAGCGAGGCATCGGAACTCTGTAATGTACTCCTCCACTGGACGGCGGCCTTGAAATAAGGTACGGATAGCTGAACATGCTGAGGAGTGGAGGTGCGGGTCATCGTATAATGAGGACAGAGCAGCAATAAAGGAGGTGTAATTATGAATAACAGGATCATTTGAAGATAATAAACGATGTGCCCAACTGGCAGGTTCACCCTCCATTAACAAAATCATTGAACGAATCTTCACCGAGTCAGAATTATAAGTACGTGGTTTAACAGAAAATATGAGTTCACAATTTGTAATAAACGTACGGAAAGTCTTTCGGTCTCCGGAGAATTTGGTTGGTAAAAGAACTTGGGGTTCAAACGACGATCCTGACTCTGGTGCTGCAACGGAGGGAGCAGGTGGTGGAGAAGGGTTAATAGGAGCAGCAACTTGGTTCTTTAGGTCAGCTACTTCATTATGAAGATTTCCATATTGAGCTTGCATGTCTATCATCATTTGGGCCAGCTTCTCCATCTTTTCGTTCATATCAGAAAGCGTGGCTTGGAGTCCTGCAGGAACCATGGTAATTGCTGAAGTATACTGTCACGATCCGTATGTGAGCTGGTAAGCGAAAGGTTCCTAATCGCAGAAAAAACACCAAACCACACAGGACAAAAATCCAGGCGAGGTACAATAGGGCACGAGCGGAGGCAGAGTCGAAAAACAAGCAAGGGTTAAAGGCAAGCAGCAAATAGTCAATGGTCGGTAAGCAGGAAACAGGGTCTGGTACACAAAGGGTCAAAACACAGAGAACGCTTCAGTATAGGAATCTAACTTCAACTGATACTTCAGCAAAGGAAACTGGGACTGGAGCGTCTAAATACGTTCAAATTTGGCGCCAAAATGACGTCAGCATTTGAAACGTGTTGCCATGGCAACGGTGGAGCGTGTCCTACGTTTCACTTGATTCTGCCGGCAGCTAGAGAGAGACGCGTCTCCCTGGCAACGGAGCGAGCGCCCCCTCCCTCCTGATAACCTCCGGCTGCAGCTGTGTGGGAGTGTAGCTGGAGAGGCCCTGCTTGCTGCTGTGTCAGTAAGCCGGGAAGGAGCAGAGATGTCAGCGTGGGAACGATGGCGGGGGTAAGTACTTGATTTATGACAATAGGTCAGGTTCAGGCAATAGGACAGGTACGGGTACAGGTTCAGGTTTAGAATAGGGACAGGAGAACAGTATTGGGAACGCTGTGTAGGGCACAGAGCGTCTCAGAATATCTGAGCACTGCCATAAAGGAGCTTGGGGGTTTTATAGGGATCTCAGGCATGACGTATGATGTCACGTCTGGAGATCCACCCTCCGTACTGCCCCCAACATACAACATCTACAGTGAGAACCCTCCACACTCACTCTTTCCTTCTCCTCCTGCACACAGTCGGCAGGAGGAGGAGGTGCCGGAGCAGTGTGTAGAAGCGCCGCCCCCTTCGTGGGACCCGACACCGCGTCGCAGCCATGCTCCCCAGCTCCCTGCTTCGATGCAGGGAGTGAAGAATACGCTGACCGCGACGGTCCCGGGACCAGGGAACCTACCACGAGCCGTCGCCGTCGCCCCCGGACGGTACGTGCCTGACAGGTGTTGTAAGAGGTGAATCACCTCCGTCTTGAAATGACGGTAGACGATGAAGGAATTGTGCGCACGAGGATTTAGAAAGGGACAAAACTCTCCTTCGGGTCTTCTTCCTCACAAGAACGGTATTGCTGACAAACTGGAGCGCCTGACGCATGTTTGAATGCCCTCTTGTCGCGCAGGGAAAGCAGTTCGCATTTACCAGCGCTAGTGTATCGCCCTCCATATGGATAGGGTGAGGGGGACAAAGTTGATGTAGATGGGAAAGGAATTCTAAACGAAAACCTTGGACACAACGAAGGATCCAGGGGTCCTGAGTGAGACGTTCCAAGGCTGGGAAAAATGAAATAACCTATCCGCTACCGGCGTATGAGGCAAAATTGAAAAGAATCTTACCTTATGAGCCCCTGGTCTTATGGGAAGAGGTCCCTCTGCTCCTAGCAGTGCTTCTGAAGAACGAGGATCGGTATTGGAACCGCTGACTCGCCATACTCTCCTGGAATCTGGGCCTGTTGCCATGGAAGGCAGCTCTGCTGATGGCAAGACCCCTCTGCCGACCAGCCCTCGCCAAAAAGCGATCTCCAGCCCTGAAGACCTTCCGCATTTAGGTCTGAGCCTTGTTCAAGGATGTGAAGATATTAACGAGCTGGTTCAGTTCTTTGAGAAACTTATCCCCAAACAGGAGGCCTTTGGCACCTGGCCCCAACTCTTTCGGCGGCGGCGGCTTGGCCACTTTACTGTCAACTTAGGTAGGGGCTGTCTTCCTGCGTTCCGCGGATATGGCAGAGTTAGCATTACCCAGGAGGCAAACAGCTCGTTGCGCCCACTCCCTGACTAGGTATTGATCGGCCTGGGTACCTTCTGCCATAGCCTCATCAGCCATAGAGAGAATCTGCGTCAGAGGGCCTGCCATGTCCAGCAGTTTCTTCTGTGCAGACCCTGCTCCAAGCCCTTCCGAGGATCTTTTCCGGACCTGTTCATGAAGGTGACTAGCGTAGGTTCGAACTGTGGGGTATTCCCCACCTTGTCAGGAAGAGGGTACTCAGCAAGCCTCCTTCTCCAGAAGTGCAGAAACTGCACAATGTGGGATGTAGAAGTCCACTCTGAGTACCTGGGGTCGCACAGGGTACTCGGGTCAAATAGCGAGAGGCCTGCGGAATCCAGGATCTCCGTGGAGGACCTGGGGGCAGAGGTAGGCTGAGAGTTCCTCAAGATTGTCTCTCGAACCAACGTAGATTGCTCCACTGGAGAAGCTGGTCAAGAGCCTTCAGCGGGTTATTCATCCGATACCTCATATTCCTCAGCTTGGCACTCTGCCCTGGATGTAGACGGGTGCACCAAAGCTAGTGTAGGGGCCTTAGGTTTTTTCAAAGGCCCCTTGCCCTTAGCTGAAACGTCCGCCTCCGTCCACTGACAATTGCGTGGGCGTTCCTTGGTGGACACGTGATGTGACTCTTCAAGACTCAACCCGCAGTGACCCCCACGCCTGGGCAAGGGCCGAGCGGTCCAGTGAGGTCAGGGCAGACTTCAGTAGCGCAAAATTAAGACATGCTTCGAAGCCGGACATCAAGATGCTGGTCCGTGGGCCATCACAGCTATTGCGGCTGCCTCCACCGCTTAATGATTTTATTCAGACATGCCTGGAGGGCAGTGGCCATAGGTAGAACAGCGTCAGACAGATGCTTGATATCTGCCAGACATGCAATGGACAAAATTGGTCTCAGGGTTACACGGGGGTCACCAGAGGGCCGAGATTCCAGGCCAGAGGCCAGTCACAAATTCTAGGGGGTCACCCTAAGGGGGCGCTGCACCAAGCTAACCCCAGGCAGGTGAAAGTGAGCCAGGTCACGAGAAGATGAAAAACTACCAAAGTAGTTTAAATAAATCTACGGCTGAGACAGGCTTTGTAAAAACGTATTTTTCAATTTATATATATATATATATATATATATATATATATAGTGTAGTGTGGAGGGGGGTCACCCTCAGGTAGTGTGGAGGGGGGTCACCCTCTCGTAGTACGGAGGGGGTCACCCTCTTGTAGTGCGGAAGGGGTCACCCTCAAGGATCAGGCAGAGGGGTTCATGCGGTGAACGTAGACAAAAATGCTCCGCACCATTAGGTTATGCTGCACTAAGCGAAGGCTGGGTCGCATAACAGCAGGGAAAGAAACTGGAAAATGCGCAAGCACAGATACCCGGCCGGCCGCAGTGAGGCCACACTATACGTGGGGTGCGCACCCCCAGGAGGGGGCTGCCTCATCAGGGCATGTCTGCCCGTAGGAGGAAGCAATCCCGTGGCCCAGCACGGAAACATGAAGGTTTGGGAAGGCGGACACACTGGATGCTTAGACGCAGTAAGGCAGAAGAAGCAAACGCTAAACAGTAAAGTCGAAAAGAGGCCTAAACAGGTGGAGACAAACACATATATTGCAAAATATATTTTTTTTTCCAATTCCGTTTATTAAGACTGGAACCATACTCATGCAGAATCATACAGTGACTGGTATGACAATAATTACATACAAATGTCATAATAGGAACATGAGGTACAGTAAATAATTTGAAATACATCAACAAGATGAAATAGAGTACGAATATCAATAGGCACATAGCAAGAACAAGTAGGCAGTGCCGGGTGATCATCATCCTGAGTGTACATAGTGCCAGAGAATCGATTAACGATGAAAATAACAAAAACATACACCAAAGAAAAAAAAATGAAACGAATCATGAGCGGTGGTATGGATAAAAATTAAAATTAAAATGGGGGCGTGGCTGGCCGCGGGACAAGATGGTCGTGTAGTTCCTCTGCTCTCCCTCCCAGCCCTCAATAAGCTGCTGTTTAAGCGTCTTCACCCACTCTCACCTTCTCCAAAATTCGTCCCACCGCTGCAGTATGCCCGGGGGCACTCGGAAATCTTCAAAGAAGACTTCGGTACCAGACATTTTTCAGAGGAAGCCCTCTCCTGCGGTGCTTCCCGCGCTACCATCATCTGCGCCACTGGGCCTACTAGACGACATGGCCGCTGAGGCAGCCTGCTCCAAGCAAGATATTGCGGACCTTAAGAACTTAGTTCTCTCGGTTAAGCAGGATATCATTGCCCAACTTCGAGGAGAGCTGCAGGACCTGCGACGGGACATCGCGGAGATCGGACACCGAACAGACACACTTGAAAATACACAGTCTTCGATGCAACAGGTACAGCACACATTGCAGTCTGACATCGCCACATTGCGACAAACACTGCAATCACTATATGATGATCAGGAGGACCTTGAGAACAGGTCCAGAAGTGATAATATTCGCATCCGTGGGGTGCCGGAGACTTACCTGGTCGTCGCGGAGGTGCTGGCAGACCTGTTTCGGCAACTTCTTCCCGACACCCCTCCGGAACAGATTGTGGTAGAGCGCGCTCATCGGGCCCTGCGCTCCAAGCCCTCTAGCCGAGAAAGACCGAGGGATATCATTGTTAAGTTTCGGGACTTTCCCATCAAGGATGCGTTAATGAAGGAGGCCAGGTCGAAACCACCTACCATTGGCAATGTGGAAATCCAGTTTTTCTCGGACCTCTCTCCCAAGACCCTACAGCGCCGCAGAGACTTTAAACCGCTTACCGATCACCTCAGAGCCTGTGCTATTTCCTATAGATGGCGGTTCCCCTTTGCCCTACAGGCCACTAACGACGGTAGGAGCATCGCCATTAAAACCATGGAGGACGCTGACACGCTACTGCGAGAACTGGATTTGCCGCCTTTACTCCTGGGCCGCAAGAGACGCCATCAGGAAGCATCCCCTGCAGCCACAGACACCTGGTCCGTGACCCCTGCACCTCACTCCACACGCGACTCGTCCAACACTGCCACTGCGGCTGGAGACATCGTGCCCTGAGGGCACCGGCGCCGTCTACACCGGGTTGCTATCAGGCCCACGCTCGTATACTTAGGTGGCGACTCAGGACCGGACGCTATACGAGACTCACCTTGCGGTTTCTGATGTCTGCCTCACCGGACAGATAATTTTTCGTTTGAACTCTGTTCAGTGTTCACTCATGTTGCTTTATTTTGTTTTTGTTTTGCTAGTTATGCCGCGATATATATATATGGGGACCTTTCAGTGTGGAGGTCTGTTTGTTTGAACCCCGGTATTACAGTCTGGCAATACGTTTATCCGCTGTGGGAAGCCTCTGGTTATTACTAGGGTGAAGTTTTACCTCATCACGGGGCTGGGGGGAGGCCGTCGAGTTCCGTGGACGGTTGATACCCCCTATTGACCCTTGCGGTCATTCTATTACTTGACGGTCGCCGTGCCCGACCTCGGCTCGAGAGTGGACGGCGTACCGCTGTCAAGTGATAGCCAAGAGTTATATATGAGACTGTTTTTTTTTGCATTCTGTTTTTTGTGCTCTCCTCTTTCTTTTCTGTCTTTCTTTCCCTTGACCCTGTCCTCCTCCTTTCCTTACCACTTTTCATGGGAGATGTCGCAAGTTTCTACTGATGATGCCGCATTCGCTGTGATTGACGCCTGCTTTCCAGCGCTGTCCCTCCTGACGTGATGTCTGCGCGGATTAAGATCATTTCCCACAACGTTAGGGGTCTCAACACCCCACATAAACGGAATATGGCTTTACGCTACTATCAACGTCACCATTGTGATATTGTCATGTTTCAAGAAACGCATCTGCGCAAATCCTATATACCGTCTTACTGGCACAGATCCTTCGGGATGCACTTCCATGCTCCGCACCCGAGACAGAAAAAGAATGGAGTTAGTATTTTCCTGCGAACGTCTCTCGGATTCCAGCTCACGGAGGCCCGCCCGGACAAATGGGGTCGTTATCTATTATTGATAGGAACTTTACACAACCAACCCACAGTAATCTTGAACGTATATGCTCCCTCCTCTAGTGATGTCTCTTTCTACAACCGTTTATCAGATATTTTGTTGCCGTTTCGCTCCCACCGTGTTATCGTCGGCGGCGACTTCAACTCTATTTGGGACCCGTTCCTTGACAGGAGAGGACCACACACAACATCGACTACGTCGCCGAATACGAAACACCTTAAAGATTTTATACGGACATCGGCTTTGGTGGACATCTGGAGACTACTTCATCCTAAAATGCTTGATTTTTCTTTTTATTCTCACCCCCATAATTCCTATTCGCGCATTGACTTTATTTTTTTGAGCCAAAATATGATTTCGTCTGACATGTCTTCTGCAATTCACCCCATCATTTGGTCGGATCGCAGCGCGGTGGAATGCTCGATAGTGCTACCGGACACCCCTCCCTCTCGTCCCACATGGCGGCTGGATGAATTCTTGCTGACCGATCCCTCGGTGCTGGAGGTCGTTTGCAGAAATCTTGAGGAATATTTTCGTTTCAACGAGACTCCTGACATGGATCCGGCCCTAATCTGGTCGGCCCATAAGGCTTTTATCCGGGACTTTTCTTAAAATTGCAGCGCGACGAAATCGAGCGCACCGTGTGGAGGTGAAGTTGCTTACCGACAAGCTTGCTCAACTCGAGACTCTCCATAAGAATTCCCTCTGTGACTCGACCCTTCGGGAGATTGTCCGGACACGGGGTGAGTTGAATTTACTCTTAAGTAAAGCGGTTCTCTCCTCCCTCAACTTTACGAAACAAAAATTTTTTGAGCATGCCAACAAGCCAAGCGCGATGTTGGCGAGGCGCCTACGCTCTAGGAGGAAATCTCAAACCATTTCGAAAATAGTAGACAGCCACAAACAAGCTTGGGTGAATCCCGTTGACATCGCGGAACAATTTGCTGCTTATTACAGGGCGCTTTATGATGGCAACAAGGCTCCCATTAATAAAGCTGGAAATGAACATATTTCGGACTTCCTGAACTCCCTGTCACTTCCACGGTTATCCACGGATCACATGGATTTTTTGAATAGCCCCTTTTCGGAAGACGACCTCAAACGCGCACTCTCCTCCGTCAAATCCTCTAAGGCTCCTGGTCCGGATGGCCTCCCGAGCTTGTACTATAAAAAATTATCTTCGATATTGAGCCCCAAATTGCTTGCCCTTTTTAACTGCTTTTTGGATGGGAACCCGATCCCGCAGGAAATGCTTACAGCTAGGATTATAGTTATCCATAAAGAGGGGAAGGATCCAGCCAGCTGTGGGAGTTATCGGCCCATATCCCTTATCAATGCAGATACTAAACTTTATGCGAAACTTTTGGCGACGCGTCTGAGTTCCATCATTTCGGCATTAATTCATCCGGACCAGGTGGGATTCATACCCCACCGGGAAGCCCCAGACAACATCAGGCGAACATTAGATCTGATTGACATTGCGATTTCTACGGATCAACCGCTAATGCTTCTCGCGTTGGACGCCGAAAAGGCGTTCGACCGCATAGACTGGCACTATATGTGGGAGGTCCTGCAGTCGTTTGGCTTCGACGGTCGTTTCCTCAGGGGCGTTCGTGCATTATATGAGTCTCCAAAGGCGACAATTGCTCTTATGGGTCATGAATCCTTGCCCTTCCAAGTATTCAACGGCACCAGGCAGGGATGTCCGCTCTCACCTCTTCTGTTCGCCTTATGCCTGGAACCGCTGGCGATCGCTATACGGTCTAATCCAGATGCGCGGGGAGTGGAGATCCTTGGACGCCAATATAAACTCAGTCTGTTCGCGGACGATATCTTACTTACCGTGTCGGATCCTCTCATATCTCTCCCCAACTTGTATTCCACTCTCCAGGCTTTCTCTAATATCTCGGGATATAAAATTAATGACTCTAAATGTGAGGCCCTGAACATCACCCTGGGAACATCGTGGTCAATTCACTTTCCGCTGCTTTTAAGTTTACCTGGAAGTCTACGTCTCTCACTTACCTGGGTATACATATTACTAAATCACACAAAACAATGTACCAAGCTAATTATGCTCCGCTATTGTCCACGCTTCGCTCAGAAATCACGAGCTGGTCCAACTACTCCATCTCATGGCTTGGGCGCATCCATGCACTCAAGATGAACATTTTGCCTAAACTTCTTTATTTGTTCAGAGCTTTGCCTACCCCGATTCGCCGACCTGATTTAGACGCATTTCAGTCATTTCTGTTTCGTTTTCTCTGGAATTCTAAAAGAGCCAGGATCAATAGGCACACGTTGTATTTACCCAAAGGCAAAGGGGGCCTCGCTGCTCCGAATCTGTACCTTTATTATTTGGCAGCAAGAATTGCTCAATTGGAGTCCTGATCCCTCTCGGAGGGCGCGCTCCCGTGGGTGGACATCGAACGTGCGTTTGCACCACACCAACAACTCCACCTCCTGCTCTGGACGGACGCCTCGGTTCTATCTGCTGCTTCTCCTCCATCATCGATGTTGGCTTCTCTCTCTATTTGGAAGTCCTGTCGCTATACCCTGAACCTTACAGGTGATGTCTCTCCCATGACTCCCGTGTTCTTTAACCCGACGTTTCCAGCGGGGCTAGAGCCGAAGATTTTCCAGTGGTGGCTGGAGAGGGGACTTGTGCGAGTGAGCCAGTTGATCCATCAGAATGCGGTTGTTCCATTCCACACGCTGCGTGAGTCGATCGACATCCCATCAAGGGAATTGTTTCGGTATCTCCAGATTAGGCATTTTATTCACTCCCTGCTGTCAAGATGTCCGGTGGCCGTTCCTACGGTGTTTGAGAAACGTTTCCTCGCGGGTAAGCGCCGCACACAAGCAATCTCTACATACTACGGTCGCTTCCTGGAGCTTAAGTACGCAGATCCACCTTCTTACAGGCACAGCTGGCACACGGCCCTCAACTGTGTATTCCCACCTGAGGCATGGGAGAGGGCGGCATCCACCGCGCATAAACTTACTGTGTGCACGGTGGTACAGGAAAGACTATTTAAAGTAGTAGCGCACTGGTACCTCTCTCCGATACGTTTGTCTCACATATTCCAGTCGGCTCTTGCAACATGCTTCAGGGGCTGTGGACAACCCGGCACTTACCTGCATGCGTGGTGGAGCTGTGCATCGGTTCGGCCTATCTGGCGGGACACCTTCCGCAAGCTATCCCAGGCGTTGGATCTAGAGATTCAGGATACCCCGGAGGTGGCCCTGCTTGTGATGGACGCCGTACAGCCTGCGCTCTCATCCCACAACCACAAGCTTATACACCGCATCTGTGCAGCAGTTAAGCTGGCAATCGCAAGGAGATGGAAGGGGTCGCCGCCGACTGATGCCGAGATACAAACAGCTATCTGGAATATCATAATCATGGAACATCTAACGGCCAAATTGAAGGATGAGTTATCCAAGTTTGATGCCATTTGGTCGCCCTGGCTCTCTGCACATACAGATTTTGCCAACAGGTTGGATCTATTCCATCTCTAATTAGTTGTGCTCCTGAGGCGAGCGTCATCTCCCATTCCTCCTTCCTTCCCCACCTTTTTTCCCACTCTCGGACTATTTCTTCTACTCCTCTAACTATGATTTTTCTTGTTTACATATTACAAAACCACTTCTGTGCAGGTGTTTGTGCTACATTGTCTGAATAGATTCCTTTGTTATAGCCAACGGTCAGGTCACTTGGTGTCAATATATTTGTAACATAGCACTGTATTTTTCTGTACATGACTGTGTATTTACGCAATGTGCTGTTTGGTATCTTTGTTGTGGCTTCCATGTATACATTGTTGGTATATCTGTTCATGACCTGCTTTGTGTCACAGAGGTTAATAAAACTTGAATTTACAAAAAAAAAAAAAAATTAAAATTAAAATACGCGGGTACATTGGGATGCGTACGGAATGGTCACCTATGAGTGGAAAGCAGGTTCTGCAATGACTAGTAGTTCAGGTAGACAGCAGGGCACTTCCCAAATGTGGCCTTTTAACCCCAAACAGCAGTCAAACCCATGTTGGGTATCAGTGTACTCGGGAGATGTTGCTGAACACACACTGGAGTGACATGTACCTGGGGCTATAAATTTATACCCACAGTACAATTTGTGTGAACCACAGTGTGGCAAAGGCTGGTGGTGGAATCTCATGCATGGAAAGGGTTAAAATACTAGCATGTGAAATACCTTTGGGGTGTCTAGTTTTCAAAAATATATGGTTTGATGGGGTAAATTGAATTAACCGGCTTCAAAGATGGTCCTATTAGGACATGGGGGCAGTAGGACCAGATGTAAAACTTCCAAGTTAAAAAATGTGCACTTCCTAAATGTGGCGTTTTACCTCCCAATCAACCCAACAAACCCACGCATGGGGGATATCACTGTACTCGGGAGATGTTGCTGAACACATATTGGGGTGTTGTTTGATAGTGACGTATACCAAGAGCTGTAAACCATACCTGAAGCGCAATTTTAGTGATAAAAAAAACACAAAATAAATTACTACCACAAAGTATGACAAAGACTGGTGGAAGAATTAGTGCATGGAAAAAGTTAAAATTCTAGCATTTGAAATACCCTGGGGTGTCTAGTTTTCAAAAATACATGATTTGATGGGGTAAATTGCGTTGGCCGGCTTCAAAGATACCCGAAATGGCACATGGGGGGAAGAATTACCAGATTTGGAAAAAATGGTTTTGAAATAGCAAAACGCTACTTGTACTTATTGCTCCATAGCGTGCAGAAAAAAACATAAAAACATTGAGTATTTCTAAACTCAGGACAAATAGTAGAATCTATTTAGTAGGTTTTTTTCATTAGCTTTTTTGGATCAGTAAAAGATGTTTTGGGTAAAAGTCAGAAAATGTGTTTTTTTTACATTTTTCATCTTATTTGGGGGCAGATGTGCATAACTGAGGGAGGAAGGTTGGAAAATAAAAGGAAATAAAAACATTTTTCTCAGTCATAGCTTTTATTAAAGAAAAAAAAAAAGTTTACATAGTTTACATGAATTAACATTTACTGGTAAAACTTTTTTCCTATAAGGTCGTCTTATATTCAGGCTTTTTCTTTGTTTCCTAAATTAATATTCAGATTTTGGGGGGTTGTCTTATAATCAAGCAAATACGGTATATACACACCTACACACATATATATTTACACACATATATATACACACACACACCGATTAGTGATAATATTATGACCACCTTCCTAATATTGTGTAGGTCCCCATTTTGCACCAAAACAGCCCTTACCTGTCAAAGCACAAACTCTATTAATCAATTCTCGGTTTATTAAGAAAGTTAAGGTACAGGGTACATTGTGTAGGTACAACATAAAATATTACAGAGAAACATGAAAAATACAATATCACATGAGTCCCTGGGAAGCACAAAACCATGAGATTCACTACGGCAGGGGTGTCCAACATGCGGCCCACGGGCCAAATGCCGGTGGGTCGTCCGGTCCGTCACACATAGATGCTATTGTGGCTGCCTCCGCAGGCTGCTTAATGATTTTAAAGAGCCTGGTTTGCAGGCACCATGCCGCACAGTGCCTTAATGAGGCTCTTTGTCCCGCCCCTTTGAAGATGCAATGTGGCTCTCAAGGGGGCGGGCTCACACAGAAGAGTTCCTCGTGACGGGTAGAAGAGCATGTCGGTGGATAGCAGTCTGCAGGGAAAGGAAGCCAGCCAAAAAAGTAAGTATTTAAAAAAAATACTTGGGGTGATAGCTGGAAGGGGACCCATATTCAAAGAGGGGCTGCCTTGGGGCAACAATTTAACCCCTTTGGTACGCAATTTTGCCATTTTTGTCAGTTCAGCGATTATTCTCTTTTCCTGTGAATAGTGTACCCATGTAAACTATATATTGTTTTTTCAAGGAGAGATAGAGCTTTCTTTTGATACCGTAGTTGGATGATTAGCTGACAATTTAGAATGAAATTCTAAAATTAAATTTCCCTCTGAATCCGCCCAAAATTAGGTAAAGTGATGGAAAATCCCCTCCAAGTTTATCAATCCAAGTGTTCTAATTTCAGGAATACCTAATTTATATAGATTTTCTATACTTTCCCAGCACTTATAGGAAACATACTATAAGGTGTACATTTTTGGTAGAAGTTTTACGCTTATGGCTTAACGGGTTTGGGGGTTGTGAACGGGGGCAGGAGGGTTATACTTGGTAGATGTTATGCTAGGGCAATGAGATGTAAGGTTTTTTTAAATTTTTTATTATTATTATTATCTTTTTTATATGTTTTATTTTTTATTTTTGTATTTTTTTTGTATTTTTTATATATATTTTTTAGAAAAACATGGTAAGAGATCCTCTTAGGGACCTCTTGAACATGTTATTAATGCCAGTGATGTCACAATGACATCACTTAGCTCACTTTATTGGTTTTTTTAATTATTATTTATTGTATTTTACATAGTTACATAGTTCATAAGGTTGAAAAAAGACCTAAGTCCATCAAGTTCAACCCTTCTACCTAACCTTTCTATTCTTGATCCAAAAGAAGCCAAAAAATCCCTAATTAAGCTACTTCGAATTCTGCCATCAGGGGAAAAAATTCCTTCTTGACTCCAAGAGGCAATCAGATTTCTCCTTGGATCAAGAAGCTCTAAAATATTAATATTATTCTATTTATATCCCTGTATATCGTGCCTTTCTAAGAAAATATCGAGGCCCATTTTGAAGGTATCTAATGTATTGGATAACACTACCTCCCTTGGAAGTGAATTCCATACCTTAATTGTCCTCACTGTGAAGACTTTGTCGTCTATGAAACCTGCGCTCTTCCAGTCTCAGAGGGTGACCTCTTGTTCTTTGTGTATTTCTGTTAATGAACAGGTCACTGAAGAACTCTTTATATTGGCCCTGCATATATTTATATAGTGTTATCATATCCCCTCTGAGACGCCGTTTTTCCAGTGTATATAATTTTAACTTTTTTAGTCTCTCTTCATAACTAGTATCTCCCAATCCCCTTATTAATTTCGTAGCCCTCCTTTGCACTTTTTCTAATTCCATAATGTCCTTTTTAAGGACCGGTGCCCAGAATTGTACCGCATATTCAAGGTGAGGTCTTACCAATGACCTGTAAAGAGGCAAGAAGATATCCTCCTCCCTTGAATCAATACCTCTTTTTATGCATGCCAAAACCTTATTGGCCCTCGCAGCTGCTTGCTGGCATTGCGCACTGTTGTCAAGTCTGTTGTCAACCGTTATTCCTAAATCCTTCTCATTGGTAGTTTCCCCCAAGGATATTCCATTTAAAGTATAGGTTGCATTTTTGTTATTTTTACCATAATGCATAACTTTGCATTTCTCTTTATTGAACCTCATCTGCCACTTGCACGCCCAGTCCCCAACTCTGTCTAGATCTTCCTGCAATGAAGAAACATCAAGATTAGTCTGAATTACCCGGCCTAATTTTGTGTCATCAGCAAAAACTGTGACATGGCTCTTAATGCAGCTTGGGAGATCATTTATAAATAAATTAAAAAGAAGAGGACCGAGGACAGACCCCTGAGGCACTCCACTTAATACCTGCGTACAGGCTGAGAAACATCCATTCACAACAACCCTCTGCATTCTATCTTCTAGCAAATTTCTGATCCACATACAGACATTTGCCCCTAAGCCTATTTCTGTTAATTTATACAGTAGCCTTTTATGCGGAACCGTATCAAACGCCTTGGCAAAGTCCAGATAAATCACATCTACAGCCAACCCAAGGTCTATATTTTTACTAACGTCTTCATAGAATGCTAATAGGTTGGTTTGACAAGACCGGTCTTTCACAAATCCATGTTGACTTCTACTAATTGGATTATGGATCAAGATATGATCTTGAATGTATACCTTTAGCAACCCTTCAAATAATTTCCCCACTACCGATGTTTAGTGATTTTTTTAAATGTTTAAAATCACTAACCTTTTTTTTCCCCTCGTTTTCTTTTTTTCAGCATGGGAGGAGGGTGAGAAACACGGTTTCTCACTCTCCTCCCTGCGATCCCCCTGCACTGATCACACTGTGATCTCTATGCAAGTCTGTGGAGATCACAGTGTCTGTGCCTCATCGGAGGACAGGATATCCCCTGGTGACGTCAGCAGTTTAAAAACGTAACAGCTTTCCGGCTTTCGTGCCAGAAGCTGTTACATCAGATTGGACGGCAGAAAGCCGACGATGCTGGCTTCTGCTGTCAGGGGGAGTCCAGGCTGAGTCCCTGCTGCTGCAAGGAGGGCAGTACATACTGGTACGTCCATAGGGGATTCTTGGGATGCGTTTTTTGGACGTACCGGTACGTCCAAAGGGGACTGAAGGGGTTAATAATAGGTAAAGGGTGCGGCTGAGGGTTATAAGCAGACAACAGGGTGGTTGGGGCATCACATATTAATCAATACAAAAAAGGGTGAGTGGGTGGGTGGCTGTTTACAATACACAAGGGTATGGGGGAGCATTACATTAACCCCTTAAGGACCAGGCTGTGTTTTACCTTTTGTACTCTTTGGGACTGAGGCTGTTTTAACTCTTCTGCGGTGCTCGTGTTTAGATGTATCATTTTTTTTCAGATCTAAGAAGGGCTTAGTTTTGATCATATTATCTAATTTCCCATTTAAAAAAATAAAAAAAATTCTGACCTTTACCGGAAATATCTTTTACTCTTCCAAAAAAGCTAATTAAAAAACCTGCAAAATAGATTCTATTTGTCTTGAGTTTAGAAATACCCAACGTTTTATGTTTTTTTGCTGCAAGTTATTGGGCAATAAGTACAAGTAGGGTTTTGCTATTTTACAACCATTTTTTCCAAAGCTGGTCATTCTGTGCCATGTTACACAGATGAAAAAAGACATGCGTCCATCAAGTACAGCCTTTCCCATATCTGTTTATTTCTTGCTGTTGATCAAAAAGAAGGCAAATAAACCCAGTGGCTCATTCCAATTTTGCACAAACTAGGGAAAAAATCCTTCTTGACCCCAGAATGGCAGTCAGATCTCTCCTTGGACCAAGAAGCTGTTTCCCCATAATTTAAAAATTATACTCCTGAATATTATGTTTTTGCAAGCATACATCCAATTGTTGTTTAAATAAAAAATGCGTAAAAAAGATGTAAAAAAGATGTAAATATTTTCCTTTGCCTTAGACTAAATCTCCTTTCTTCCAGTCTAAATGCGTGACCACGTGTCCTATGCATAGTCCTGTTTATGAATAGATTTCCACACAATAATTTGTATTGGCCCCGAATATATTTATATAATGCTATCATATGCCCTCTGAGGCACCGTTTTTCTAAACTAAACAGATTTAAATTAATTAACCTTTCTTCATAACTAAAGTGTTCCATTCCTTTTATTAATTTTGTAGCCCGCCTCTGCACTTTTTTCCAGTGCTATAATATCCTTCTTTAGAATAGGTGCCCAAAATTGCACAGCACTTTCAAGGTGTGGTCTTACCATTGATTTATAAAGGGGCAAAATTATATTTTTATCCCGAGAATTTATGCCCCTTTGACAATACCTTACTGGCCTTAGCAACTGCTGACAGACATTGCACAATGTTTCCTACTTTTGTTGTCTATAACAATTCCCAAATCCTTCTCATTTGTTGTTATCCCTAATTCACTACCATTTAGGGTGTAATTTGCTTGTGCATTCCTTACCCCGAAGTGCATAACTTTGTATTTATCTTCATTAAATCCCTCTGCAGCAAGGTAATATCCTGCTCACATTGTATTACTTTACAGAGTTTAGTGTAATCTGCAAATACGGAAACATGACTTTCAACGCCTTTTGCAAGGTTGAATAAAATTGGTCCCAGGACAGAACCCTTACCACTTTTGTCCAGCTTGAAAATTTACCATTTATGACAACTCTGTGTACTCTATCACTAAGCCAATGTTCAACCCAAGAACAAGAATTTGCATCTAGACCAATTTCTTTCAGTTTGAATACTAACCTATTGTGCGGAACCGTGTCAAACGCCTTGGCAAAATCCAAGTAGGATTTGCTATTTCGGGTATCTTTGAAGCCGGCCAATGCAATTTACCCCATCAAACCATATATTTTTGAAAACAAGACACCCCAAGGTATTTCAAATGCTAGTATTTAACCCTTTCCATGCATGAGGTTCTACCACCAGCCTTTGCCAAAGTTTGTGGTAGTAATTTTTTTTTTCTCCCACACAAATTGTACTTCGGGTATAGATTTATAGCTCCAAGTATATATCACTAGCAACCAACACCCAAATGTGTGTTCAGCAATATCTCCCGAGTACAGTGATACCACCCATGCATGGGTTTGTCTGGTGTTTGGGGTTAAAAGGCCACATTTGGGAAGTGCACTTTTTTCCCCCCATTTTGGTCAGTCTGTGCCTATGCTCTAATCTATGAGCCCGGCCACTCCAATTTGCCCCATCAAACCATTAATTTTTTTTTTAAAATCAGACACCCCTTGAGTATTTGAAATGCTTTTACTTTAACTCTTTCCATGTCAAAATTTTTGGGAAGACACAGCGCTAATTCTAGCACTTACTCAAAATAAACTTTATTTTTTTATTTTATTTTATTTTTTTGACTTTTTTTGCTGGAACTGGATGGTTCCTCTGATGCATAATAATTTTTAAATGTTACCATTTTTTTAAGCTTTTTTAATTTTTTTAAATATTTTACTAATCTCATAGTGATTAGAAAGCTGGGCTCCATTGACTTGCATGGTTGAATGCAGTACCTGTCTGGAGACCCTCTGGCGAACTTTTCCAACTTTGTTATTCGTTATACAGGATGCACTGCCATCTTGCGAGTAGCAAAATCACTTGCAGTGGCGGCTGTGACCACTCTCTGGATCAGTCACAGTGCGTCCTGGGGTGAGTGTTCGGTGTTGCTAAATGCCTCGTGATCGAGGCATTTCAGGAACACCATTGAATTTTAGGAGGCGATTGTTGATCTGCCAGACAGTGTATGGCAGATGTTAACGCCCACGGGGAGGGGCCAGACATGGCCCATGATGCCGATCTTGGTGTTGCTGAATGCCTCAACATCAAGGCATTACAGCAACACCGCTTAAGCGAAGAAAGTGATCGTTGATCAGTTTCTTAGCTTGTTTAATGACATGACGTGTCAGGCACATCATATAGGTCGTTAAGTGACCGTTTTTCTGTGACGTGCCTGACCCGTCAATGGACGTTAAGGGTACTGAAGGAGCTAAGCCTAATTCTGGCCCAACCATTATTGCTAATCTTTAGGGATTCTTTCAGCTCAGGCATAGTTCCATTAGATTGGCGCAAGGCAGATGTGCCCATATTTAAAAAGGGATCTGTGACGGGCCTCGGGTACCCCGGCTGGGTACACTCGTCGATTCTTTGTTGCTTCCTCCTGGAACCACAAGGGTTAACCACTTCCAGCGCTAGACTATACTCGCGGGGAAGGAACCAGGAATCTGGCTTGGATGCTTTGATGAAATAGCACCGTAGCTCGGCAAAGCGTAGCCAGATCTGGTGCTGTAACTGTCCTGAGAAGGACAGTGAGTGATCCAGCAAACGCCTGAAGCATTAGACAAAACTAATGTCCAGGGAAGTAACAGACTTTATTGGGAAACACACAGGCTTATATACAGGTTAGGTGATAAAAAGGTCATAAATCAGGACACATCTTCCCGCCCTGCCCAGACAGTCCGGCGCTGCTCTTAGGCCACCGAGCCCCGCAATGTCCGTATACTTTGGTCGTCGTTCTCGAAGTGATCCCCAAGGAGCGGCAGCGATCTCAGGGGGTGTCGAGGAGGCGATCGGGGACCAGGAACATCTGGTCCAAAAAGCGACGTGATCGGTCAACGGGGCCCCGAGCGACAACAGTTCAAAGTTTTCCCCGGACGAACCGCGAGATAGCCGGCACGCGTTTGGCAGCCACGCCAGTCATTTTCCGCTCCGGAAGTCCCATCAATCAGGGATCCATGGGAGGCTTTTTTCCCTGAATCGTTCCTGCTCCGTAACACGCCCCCTGTGGGAAATGGTGCGGTAGGGGGCTGATGGCGTCCAGGATATGAAAAGTTAAAGTATGTGGGCAGGGCATGTGGAACATGGACAGGGGCAGCACACGAGGGAGAACAAAGGCACATAAGAGATTCACACAGATGGATATACATAACAATCACAACCCCTGATTATTAAACAGCACTTTTTAACCTAGGGTTGTGACAGGATCAAAATCTCAACCGGGCAATCACAGCCCAGTCAGCTTAACATCGGTAGAGGGGAAATTATTTGAAGAGTTGCTAAAGGTATACATTCAAGATCGTATCTTGATCCATAATCCGTTTAGTAGAAGTCAACATGGATTTGTGAAAGACCGGTCTTGTCAAACCAACATATTAGCATTCTATGAAGAAGTTGGTAAAAATATAGACCTGGGTGTGGCTGTAGATGTGATTTATCTGGACTTTGCTAAGGCATTTGATACGGTTCCCCATAAAAGGCTACTTTACAAACTTAACAGAAATAGGCTTGGGGCAAATATCTGTATGTGGATCAGAAATTGGCTAAAAGATAGAATGCAGAGGGTTGTTGTGAATGGATGTTTCTCAGCCTGTACGCAGGTATTAAGTGGAGTGCCTCAGGGGTCTGTCCTCGGTCCTCTACTTTTTAATTTATTTATAAATGATCTCCCAAGCTGCATTGAGAGCCATGTCACAGTTTTTGCTGATGACACAAAATTAGGCCGGGTAATTCAGACTAATCTTGATGTTTCTTCTTTGCAGGAAGATTTAGACAGAGTTGGGGACTGGGCGTGCAAGTGGCAGATGAGGTTCAATATAGAGAAAGGCAAAGTTATGCATTATGGTAAAAATAATAAAAATGCAACCTGTTCTTTAAATGGAATATCCTTGGGGAAAACTACCAATGAGAAGGATTTAGGAATAACGGTTGACAACAGACTTGACAACAGTGCACAATGCCAGCAAGCAGCTGCGTGGGCCAATAAGGTTTTGGCATGCATAAAAAGAGGTATTGATTCAAGGGAGGAGGATATTATCTTGCCTCTTCACAGGTCATTGGTAAGACCTCACCTTGAATACGCGGTATAATTCTGGGCACCAGTCCTTAAAAAGGACATTATAGAATTTGAAAAAGTTAAAAGGAGAGCTGCAAAATTAATAAGGGGATTGGGAGATACTAGTTATGAAGAGAGCCTAAAAAAGTTAAAATTATCTACGCTAGAAAAACAGCATCTCAGAGGGGATATGATAACATTATATAAATATATGCAGGGCCAATATAAAGAGCTCTTCAGTGACCTGTTCATTAACAGAAATGTACAAAGAAGGTCACCCTCAGAGACTGGAAGAGCGCTGTAAGGTCCCTGGTCCGTGGTCAGATGGCTACCATGACCCAGAGCGCCCACAGATGGTGTGCAGGGGTTATTGCGCAGAAGCGGAGTGGTCAGGGACTGATGCAGGGCGACCGCACCCTCCAGGGCGCCGAGCACCCAAGGTTGTGCAGCCACATACCAGCACCCTGACATAGCAGCGGATGTTGTCCAGTTCAAAACAAAGTAATAACCACCCTGGAGCAGGTATGAGACATAACAGAACATAGAAATGGGCAGGATGCTGCAGGCTGGGAGTAGGAAAGCTGAGCAGAGTACAGGAGAAACAAAGCAAGCAAGGGGGACAGAGCGAGCAAGGGGAACAGAGCAAGGGAAAGGGAGACCAAGCAAGAAACATAACCAGACAAGACATACATGATACAGGGCACAACACAGGGCAGGGAACAAGGCAAGGACCACAGGGGATGGAGTGAGGAGCCAGAATCCTTGGACGCTTCTCCTTTAAGCAAGGATAGGACATATTAACTGGGACATGGGGAGAGGAACCGAACTCCTCAGATGCTTCAACGGTACACAAAACACTGACACACATGGATACAGGACTAGCCTAGGACTATAAGATAATCGTATGGCCATAGTATGCTTAGCCCACCACTAAGCCAAAGTACTCCAATGACGGTGGGTCCAAACACTAAAACCTGCCCACAGAGGTATTAAACAAACTAAACATGAAACACAAACACATATCAGAGAGACATACCTGTAGACTGCTGAACACACAAACAGAACACACGGGTGGGGCACACCTTATAAAGGAAACAGAGCCAAAGCAAAGAGCCAGACTGGAATCAAGGAATCAGAGGTACAGGACAGAGCATAGGGAAATCCAGGAATGGATTACTGCAAAGGGAGAACTATAGCAAGGACTAGGGACACTGTAGCAAGGCAAGGGAAACTGTAGCAAGGCAAGGGAAACTAAAGACATGCAGCTCCGCAGGTTTCTGCAGGTTTCCGCATGTTTCATAGACGCCAAAGGAAGGGATTCTTTACAGTAAGGACAATAGCGGTATGGAATTCACTGCCAAGGGAGGTGGTGTTATTAAACACACTAGATATCTTCAAAAGGTGTCTGGATATTTTTTTATAAAGGCATGACATACAGAGCTAGCAATAGAATAACATTAAAATTTTAGAGAAATCCGATTGCCTCTTGGAGCCAAGAAGGATTTTTTTCCCCTTATGGCAGAATTCGAAGTAGCTTAATTAGGGTTTTTTTGGAACAAGAATAGAAAGGTTAGCTATAAGGGTTGAACTTGATGGACTTAGGTCTTTTTTCAACCTTATTTACTATGTAACTATGTAACTTTGATCAACGCTGAGGGATTGTGATATAATGTTTTGATGCAGGTTACAAAATGGAGACCTAAACCCAATCTCTCCAAGACCCATAAAAGGAAGGGCCAGGCGTGTCTAATGCCTTCTCCGTGTCCAGTGAAGTCAGGGTGATAGGAAATTGCATCTGGGTAGAGTAGCTAAGAAGGGCAATAACCCTGGTAGTATTTCCCTTGCCTGACAAAGCCCACCTGATCTCAGTGTATGAAATGGGGAATAAAAAGCTTAAGTCTACTGGCTAAAAGTTTTGCTAATAATTTAGTAAGGAAATAGAGCGATAGCTGCCACAAGCATCAGGGGGTTTACCCAGGGGCGTACCTAGAGTATTTGGCACCCGGGGCGGATCCTGTAAGTGGCACCCCCCCCCAAATGTAAAGACATCTACAAAATTATGTTGGCAGGAATATTTATTGCACCAATTTGTAAACTGTATGTCAACTGTAAACAAGAAATCTGAAAAAATAAATTAATAACTTATAAGTAAAATAAATATGTTTAAATAACATTTACTGAACATATAATAGTGCTTTCTTTAATAAAAAAACAGCACCCACATTGCCCACATAGAACCTGACCAGCACCCAAATTACACACACATAGGCCATCTTTGCCCCCAAACAGCCCAGCATGAGTCAGCATTGTTCCCAAACGGCCGAGTGTACGCCATCTTTGTCCCATAAACACGCTACCTGTGCCATCTTTGTCCCATAAACACCCTGCCTGTGCCATTTTTGTCCCATTAACACCCTGCTTATACCATCTTTGCCTTTTTGACAAATCAACTATACACCTATGATTAACACAAACACTTTTACAGTCACTCACTAATTCACTTTCATTCACACAATTCATTCACACAATCATTTATTCTTTTACACAAATTATTTACACACATTCATTCATTCTCACTCATTCACACAATTCATCCACACATTAATCCATTCATTTTTGCTCTCTCATTCTGACTCTTATTTCAATATTCTTGCTACCCTCCTTTCTCCCTATCTAACCATTCTCACCCCCTTCTGACTCCCTTCTCCCTATCTACCCCCTATCCCCCGTCTCACTCCTTTCTCCCTATCTACCCCCTCCTAACTATCTACCCTCTCCCCCTTTGAAGTTCACTTACCTTTCAGGAGTCCTGCGGTGGGGGTGCAAGGCCTCTGTCTCCCAGCTCTGCCACTGTATGGAACAGTATAGAGTGATGGGAGTTATGATGTACTTTAGAGCATAATGAAAAAGACATTGGAAATGGTACAGCATAACACCCATCACTCTCGCACACTTACCAGTCCACACTTACCATTCCACAGATTCCACACTGTAAAATATTCTAATACATTTTCTAACCTCAATTAAGAAATGGACCATATATAATTATTAGTATAGGCAATAGTCAAAGATATGTAATCATTGTTCATAAATAAATGATAATTAAGATATATTAATAGGTTTCAATAATAAGCTTCAAGGTTTCCTTGACCTTAAACATAGAATGAAGGATTTGCTGAACATGCAGTCTATAGAAAGGATAGTAGCTTGCTAATGCATGGTATAGTTGTAACTCTAAAAGGGCATTACAATATACGTACAGCGACCACCTAAAATAGGGTTTAGGCGTGTAAGACCTAAGTGAACATGTTTGAACACCTAATTAGGTGAAGACCAATAGACTGACATCATTTTCAAATGATATATAAGCTTGGTGTACGAGAGGCATGGGAGGAGAGGTAGAGGAGAGATGTACTTGCCATCCACAGACTCTTCACGTCCCAACACTCCCTCCCTCCATCCTCAGGAATGCATTGGACAGATCCCATGAACTAAATTCCTCTTGAAGGTTTCGTAAGACTTGTTTCGTATTTTTGTTACCTACTTTTTATATTCGTCTATTTTTGTTCGTATTAAATGTTTCACCTTTGTTTGCATCTAAGTGACTCTGCCTATTTTTGACGCACATACATATTTATGTGTTGTTCCTGGTACGAAGTTTGTGTTTGGCCCTATATATTTTCTTACATATCTGGCGTGCCAGCCCTGCGTATTTTTTCCTGACCTTTGCCCTCCAGCTTGCTCAGGGGGAAGGGCAGATATATCTGTACGCTTTTTGCAAACTGTCGGGAGAAAATTAAGAAAAGGACCTTTGAGAATACAGACTTATTGGAACTACACGAACTGGAACTGCTAAAAGACGCTATTGACGGCAGACGCAAGAAAGCCATACAGCGTGATACAACAGCCACTCAAAGAGAGTTCACTAAACAGGGTAAGTCATGGATTTTATAAAAACGTATGCTAACAAAAGTAAAATAACTTTTCAATTTGATAATTGTCCTACTAATGCACAGTTATGGGCTAGCATGTACAAACAATGTGAGCTAGAGAATATGAAGATAGATAAGAAATTGTTATGTATTGATAAACTTAAGAAGAAACTGCAAAATGTCCTAAGCATGTTTAAAACGTTTAATGACTTGATTGTGGAGGATTTACAACCTAGACAAAGTATTTGCATGATTAACAAAGTTGTACCAGAATCTAACCCTGATGACAGTACGGACGACTTTAACAGCTGTCCCGACTGTTTTGTTTTAGCTCAGCAATTAGAGAACTTGGAGAGGGATAGGGACAGACAAGCTCAGTTACTGTCTAAACTATGTTTAGAAAATAAGAAGGTGTCAGTTATCACAAGACAAGAAGGTAAGAAGGGCGTATCCTTTGTCCCTGAAATAGCTGGCACCTCAACGATAGATTCTGATGAGGAACTTGACTTAGGAGGCGTTGAAAGACAAAAGCTCAGAGACAGTGCAACAAAATTGACTTTAAAAATTAATGATCAATTAATGAAAATTGCCAAAGATATTCCTAAATATGACGATAAGATGGATGCATTCCATAATAGCGATGGTTTTGAGACAAATACAGACAAATACCTATTAAATCAAGATCAAAAAAATAAAATTTATAGGGTTTGGATACCTTCGCATATGTCCAAAAGGTTACAGGACACACCTACAGAGGACGCATTAGGTCAAGTAGTGCATGCAAATGAAGGGGATAGATTGAATTAATTCTGTTTACAACTGGTGACTCATCCCCATCTCTTGACTTAATTGAATCTCTAAAAGTAAATCTTCAAGGTGATCCCTTTGCATTTTTGTTGAAATTTGAGAAAGCCTATAGAATGGTAATGGGAGTTGATGATGGAGATGAAACACAGGCAATGATTACAGCATTTGTAAGGAAATTTAAATATCTAGATCCTGTATCAGTTCAGCTTGCCTCTGAAAAACCTAGTTTGCAAGAAGCAGCCATATTCATTGATCATATTAGAAGAGCAATGAAAATGTCAACTGTAAAGGTAAAAGTATCTACAGTACAGGAACTAATTGACAAACGGCGAGAATTAACTCAGAATGACTGTCACAAGCCACAAACTAATCCTACTAATTTTGAACGATTTGATAATACTAACCAAAAGATATTCAGACCAAATGTTAGTTGTTATCATTGTGGTCAAAGAGGACATTTGAAGTGGCAGTGTAAACAATTTCTTAAAAATAGAAAATTTGTCCCTAGAACACAAAATTTTGGGAAAGAAAATGGGCTGATGCCAACAGCCCCACCTACTGGTGAACAATTTAAGTCAACGTCCCCATACACTCCACTAATAAGACAGGTGCAAGAGCTCACAACAAATAGTACTGCTACTAATGTAACAGGAAAGAATGTCAGGAGGGGTCTGACACCCTCTCAGTGACTAGATAAGAATCAATCACTCTGTAAGTTGACCTATGTAGCTCCAGTGTCAACTGACAACTGTGGCAGACCATATGTCAAGGGAAAATTACAGGGAAAAGAGATTACATTCCTAATTGATACAGGAGCTCAATTAAGTGTTACTAATCAAGCTTTACCTATAACATCTAACTCACCTGTTTGCACGATTGTAGGTTTTAGTGGTAAAGGTAATACTTCAGCAACTTTGGTTACTGGTGTTTTGTTTGAGATTCCTGGCTATTTGTGTACTGAAATTGATATCTGGCATTGTCCTAGCTCAGAAAATATCTTAGGGGCTGACGTAATGAGAGAACGAGGTTGGGTCATTGACTTAGGGAATCAAGTGATTTGGAGAAGTAATAACCTTAAAGGGCCTGTAGTAATTGATCCAAGTGACTACAGTGTAGTGGCCGTCATCAATTTAATTGAGGAGGTATCCCCAAATCATGTATGACCACAAATGGATTGTAATGACTTGACTCTTGTAGAAATTGTGCAGAAACATCCCTCGTTATGGGCTCAGTCTAAGAATGAGGTAGGGACGATGAAAGATGTTGTTGTTAAAGTGGAAGGAACAGATCCCATAGCTCAGAAACAGTACCGATTGCCTCCAGATTCAATTGAGCCTTTGTCCAAAATTATTGAAGAACTACTTCAACAAGGTGTCATACGCAAATCAAATTCGGTGACAAACTATCCGTTATGGGCAGTTAAGAAACCAGATAATTCTTATAGAATGCTTCTAGATCTGCGTATGTTTAATAAATGTACCCCAAATGTGGCGCCAATTGTAGCAGATACCCCCGACATCATGTCTCGATTGAATGCTAAGGCAAAGTTTTTCTCGGTACTGGATATCAGTAATGGTTTTTTCAGTATTCAGATAGAGAGGAGTTGTCAATACAAATTTGCTTTTACTTTTCTGAATGAGCAATATGTATTTTGCAGATTACCACAAGGGGCGCACATGTCACCTAGTCCGTTTCATCAGGCATTGGCAAAAGTGTTATCAAAATTCTCAAGGCAAGATTGTATTCTACAGTATGTTGATGATATCTTGTTGGCAACAGAGAGTAGAGAGGAACACCTCACCTTGCTAGCAGAATTGTTTAATCTGTTGTACGAGTCAGGATTGAAATTAAATCCAAGGAAGGTCCAATTACTGAAACAAGAGGTTCAGTACTTGGGAGTTTTGATAAGTCCAGGCCAGAGACGTCCTTTGCAGGAAAGAGTAGCAACAGTAGCAGCTTTGCCTGTACCTACAACTTTCAAAGCTTTAAGACAATTCCTGGGACTTGTAAATTTTTCTAGAGACTTCATAGAGGGCTTTGCTGAAAAAGCTAAACCCTTATATGACTTACTAAAAAGTACTGATGATGACAATTTGTTTGGTCCATGGGGAGATGAGCAGCAGAAAGCGTTTGAACAACTTAAACTTGATTTACAGAGAGCACCAGCTTTGACAACTGTGTATCCATCTAAGCCTTTTGCTTTACAAGTTCATACCTCGGAGACGGCTGTCTCGGCAGTTTTACTGCAGCTACAAGGAAAGGAATGGAGAATAGTTGGCTATTTTTCCAAACTCCTTTCACCTGTGGAAAAAGGGTTTGAAACGTGTGCAAGACATCTGGTGGGTGTACACTTTGCAGTCAAGGCGACTGAACATATAGTTGGGTTTAACAAATTAATTCTGCAGACCCCTCACTCCACCTTGAAATTGCTTCTTGAAAAAAGTATCCCAGGAGTGTCACATCAAAGATTTGCACATTGGTTGTTGTCTTTATCTCCAAAACAGATTGAAGTGGATCATAAAGCTAAATATGTGCTCCCTCAACTAATGCAATATGAGGGTGAATCACATGAGTGTGTTGAGACATTTCAGGGGGATTTTCCATCTCTTTTTAGAAAAGAAGTAGAGGAAACTGATGAACCAGTATTTGTAGATGGTTCTAGATTTTGTTTGAAAGGACAATATTATACCGGATATGCCATTTGGTTTCCAAAGAAAGGCCGAGCTATTCAGCATAGACTACCAGGACATTTTTCTGCACAGAGAGCAGAAATTGAAGCTGTTAAAACAGTATTGGAAATTAATGAGAAAGAAAATAATGATCCTTTGGTAATCTATAGCGATAGTTCATATGTCGTACGTTCACTAACAGACTACTTACTTGTGTGGAAAAAACGAGGTTTTGTGGATTCATCTAACAAAATCTTAAGTCATGTTGATACATTGCAGACTATCTTTGAGCTTGCTTCTAAAAATCCTAACCGATATGCTATTGTCAAAGTACCTGGCCATAGCAGAGGAACTAGTGATTTAGCTTTGGGAAATGAGAAAGCAGATTCTCTAGCCAAGGAAGCAGCTTTGACAGGAGAGATAGTGATGGAACTAGAACCGTTGGAAGTACTACCAGTAAAGAGTAAGGAAGCAAATTTACCTTCATTTAGTGATGAACAGATGAAAGATCCGTTCATTGTGGAATGTAAGAATAAAATAACACCTCCTTTTGTTTGTGAAAATGGAGTGATTTGTTATGAAATGCAAGGTAATTTACTTCCAGTTGTGCCTAAACACTTGCAGACGGAATTCACCCGCTATAATCAGGAAAGTTTAGGTCATGTGGGTCAGCAAAAGTTGCTGGAAATTCTCAAAGAGAAGTTTTATTGGGACAAAATGGAGGACTCTGTACAAAATGTTGTTCAGTCATGTCTCATTTGTGCTCAAGTAAACCCCAGGCCTAAAGGACAAAAGCCTCCACTTCTAAGAATTGCACCTGCAGACGGTCCGTGGTCTACATTGCAGATTGACTACGTAGGTCCCCTACCTTCAGGTAAACAAGGTCTCAGGTATGCATTGGTTGTGGTAGATGTATTTTCTAAGTGGGTAGAACTGTTGCCTAGAAAGAATGAACAGAACGATTAAGTCTAGAATTGCAAAAATGTTACTCGATAAAGGAAATATTTGGGTTGATGCAGTACCTCTGGTATTGATGAGTATTAGGGGAACAAGTTCCTCAACTACCCAGTATACACCTTTTGAATTAATGACAGGAAGGAAAATGCCATTGATCTTTCCTCATGAACCGTTTTTGTCTACTCCACAGAAAGATGCCATTGCAAGAACTAAGTGGTTACAGATACTTCAGGAGAATTTAAAAACAATTCTTCCTCACGCAGCGTCTAGAATGCAGCTTATGGAACACAGTTCTGCAAGAAAATGGAGGAACAAAACTGTTTACTATTGGACAAAGAACCTCCAAAAAAACAGCAATACAAGAAGCATGACATCAAGATAGCGTGCTACATATTACTTCCATGGTTGTTGGTGCTGAGTTTTTTGATTGCTGTGTTGTTTGATCTATACCAGAAGCTAATTAGAATGGATGATCCAGCAAAGGATTTACCACAGGAGACATTGTTATCACATAAAATAAGAGAAGTTCAGGTGGATCGACTCCTGACATCAGACATTGATACATCAAGAGACATTGTTGGACAAATTAGATTAATTATAATTTAAGATATACAGATTTTGTATTTGATGGGGAAAATCTGGAACAATTAGATGTTTCGGCTTGTCTTCATTTTGTTTCCAAAGTAATATGTCTTCCAGGGCAAGAAAAAGTTGTCTATCATTCTTGTTTTCACAATCATTCATCATGTGAGGCCAGGATTGAAAGTGTTACATCTATGCATGAATTAATGACTCAAGTAAAAGGAGGAAAAGTTTGTTTTCAGGTAATGAAGGAAGAGTCATTGGTCAGAGCATTCTTTTCAAACTGTATGCATAATGAAACTCTTCACAGAGGATTATATTGCATAGAAGGAGAATTGAAAAAGTTGGAGATAGATGGGAAAAAGTTTAATGTCTCCACTATGGGCATAGAGCGTTTAAAAACACTACCTCTGCAATTTAATCTCACACAGATAGACCATTTTCCTTGGAAAACATGGACTGAAGAAATAAAGAAAGATAAGGGATTATTGGCCATATTAAAACAACAATTGAAAGATGCCGAAATTGTTTTCCAACATAAACAAGGTGAATTAGAACAAATTCAACATCAATGGAATGATATGTCTGGAGTTGGTTGGTGGTCAAATTTTAAAAAATCAGTAAATATGTGGTCACAATCTTCGGTAAAATCCGCAGCTGGGAATATATTGTTGAATCCAATTGTTATTATAGCTATACTTGTTTTATTATGTATTATTTATCAAAGTTTTCTTATGTGTAGAATAAGTAAGATATATAAACATGTTAAGTATGAAGTAGATAAGGGAGATGGAATATTAAGGGAATTGATAAAAAGGGCACAATCCTCTCATTCCATAACAAATGTAGAGAAAAGGGTGTCTCATGCTAATGATTATCATATGGTCCCAGGTAAAGTGTGATGTGATTGTAGTATAAATGTGATACGAATGTGATACGAATGGTGAGTAAATGTGTATATTTGAAAAGATATGATAAGGATATTATCCTATCATCAGGGGGAATTGTAAAATATTCTAATACATTTTCTAACCTTAATTAAGAAATGGACCATATATAATTATTAGTATAGGCAATAGTCAAAGATATGTAATCATTGTTCATAAATAAATGATAATTAAGATATATTAATAGGTTTCAATAATAAGCTTCAAGGTTTCCTTGACCTTAAATATAGAATGAAGGATTTGCTGAACATGCAGTCTATAGATAGGATAGTAGCTTGCTAATGCATGGTATAGTTGTAACTCTAAAAGGGCATTACAATATACGTACAGCGACCACCTAAAATAGGGTTTAGGCGTGTAAGACCTAAGTGAACATGTTTGAACACCTAATTAGGTGAAGACCAATAGACTGACATCATTTTCAAATGATATATAAGCTTGGTGTACGAGAGGCATGGGAGGAGAGGTAGAGGAGAGATGTACTTGCCATCCACAGACTCTTCACATCCCAACACTCCCTCCCTCCATCCTCAGGAATGCATAGGACAGATGCCATGAACTAAATTCCTCTTGAAGGTTTCGTAAGACTTGTTTCGTATTTTTGTTACCTACTTTTTATATTCGTCTATTTTTGTTCGTATTAAATGTTTCACCTTTGTTTGCATCTACGTGACTCTGCCTATTTTTGACGCACATACATATTTATGTGTTGTTCCTGATACGAAGTTTGTGTTTGGCCCTATATATTTTCTTACACACACATACCAATCCGCAGATTCCACACATACCAATCCACACATTCCACATTTACCAATCCACAGATTCCACACATACCAATCCACACTTACCAATCCACAGATTCCACACATACCAATCCTCAGTTACCAATCCACAGATTCAACACATACCAATCCACACATACCAATCCACAGATTCCACACATACCAATCCACACATACCAATCCAGATTCCACACATACCAATCCACACATACCAATCCACAGATTCCACACATACCAATCCACACTTACCAATCCACAGATTCCACACATACCAATCCACACTTACCAATCCACAGATTCCACACATACCAATCCACACTTACCAGAGTGAGCGTGTGGTCAAGAACCATCACCGGCCTACCTAGTATACTATGAAATAAGGACATCAAGGTGGAAACAATGTAAGCATTGGGGATGGAATGGTTACGGATACAGAGCTTAGACCGACGTCCCCTATTATCCAAAGACATGTGCAATAGTACCTTGTTGTAACAAAACGCAGTCCGATATTTTGTGTACTTTGTGTTTGTTCTCCTCCAGAGCTGCCAAGCTGTCTCCCGGTTGATTAAAGTTTTCTTTCATTTTTTCGCAGGTTATCTTGGATGCCATCTAACGCTGAGTTGAACAGGGCAGACATTTCAGCTTTAGTGGGGAGGTTTTTCACTGCTTCTTGCGAAGCCAGTTCGGACCGTGAGAGTGGTGGTGCATAGGATTCAGCAATGAAAGGCGAGCCGGAGCGTGTGCTACGCGGACTTGGAGGAGCCAACACCATCTTGGTAAGTGGGTCCCTTTACTCCTGATCGGAGATATTTTTAAAAAAGGCACAAAAGGATGTGTTTGAATGTTTTTCTTTCACCCCAGAGGTTTTAGGGGTAGAAGAGGCTTTAGTATTCTTGCACATTATCGGAGTAAAACACCCCAAAAATAGGTTAAATGAAGGAAATCTTCGGAGCTCTGTACATACCCGTTGAGTGCTATTCATGCCTCCACACGCACTCTACTAGACCTCTGAAGGTGTGTTGTGGTTTCTGGCACCAACATGTTGGCAGCAGGTCCTTTAACCCCTTAACGCCTGGCAAGTAATTTCATTAAACAAGCTTAGAAAGTGATCTATGATCACTTTCTTCGCTTAAACGGTGTTGCTGTAATGCCTCAATGTCGAGGCATTCATCACCACCGAGATCGGTACCCATTTTAAAAGAGTTTAGGAGGCGCATGCACGTCAATGGAGCACAGCTTTCTAATCACAGTGTGATTAGTAAAATATTTAAAAAATAATTTAAACAAATATGAAAAAAAAGCTTTAAAAAAAGTGGTAACATTTAAAATAATTATGCATCAAGGAACCATCCAGTTCCAGCAAAATGTAAAAAAAAAGTCCAAAAAGAATTAAATAAAATTTTATTATTATGAGCCCGTGCTAAAATGAATGGTGTATCTTCCCAAAAATCTTGACATGGAGCTAAAGAAAAAGCATTTCAAATACCGGCGGGGTGTCTAATAAAAAAAAATGAATTGTTTGATGGGGTAAATTGGAGTGGCCGGGCTCAAAGATAGGGCATAGGCACAGACTGACCAAAATGGGGGGGGGGGCGCGCACTTCCCAAATGTGGCCTTTTAACCCCAAACAACCCTGACAAACCCATGCATGGGTGGTATTACTGTACTCGGGAGATGTTGCTGAACACATATTGGGGTGGTGTTGGATAGTGATGTATAGCAGGAGCTATAAATCCATACCTGAAGCACAATTTTTGTGATTAAAAAAAAAAAACACGAAATAACTTACTACCACAAAGTTTGACTGGTAGTAGAATTAGTGCATGGAAAGGGTTAAAATACCAGCATTTGAAATACCTTGAGGTGACTAGTTTTCAAAAATATATGGTTTGATGGGATAAACTGCATTTGACAGCTTCAAAGATACCCGAAATAGCACATGGGGCAGAACGACCAGCTTTGGAAAAAAATGGTTTTGAAATAGCAAAATGCTACGTGTACTTACTGCCCAATAACTTGCAGAAAAAAGCAAAAAAAAAAAATAAATAAATAAAAAACATTGGTTATTCCTAAACTCAGGACAGATAGTAGGATCCATTTAGCAGGTTTTTTTCATTAGCTTTTTTGGATGAGTAAAAGATTTTTCAGGTAGAAGTCAAAGTTTTCTTTTTCAATTCATCATATTTTATTATTTTTATAGGAAAATATTAAGAAATGGCATCTGAAGAAAGCTCTTCTTATACAATATATAACTTGTGTGTGTACACTAAATGAGTGAGGAGAAAATTACATCTTAAAACGAGCACCGCAAAAAAGTGTTAACACAGCCTCATACAAAGGGTGCAGAAAGTAAAAGAACAGCCTGGTCCTTAAGGGGTTAAGTCCTGTAAGTTGCGAGGTGGGCCTCCAAGGATGAATCCTGGTGCCATGTGTTCTCCAGGTAACCAATGCTCCCAGCCATCCACGTGATGTAAAGGAAAACATGATTCATTAGACCAGGCCACCTTCATCTATTGCTCTGCGGTCCAGTTCTTATGCTTACATCCCTTTTATAGGCGATTTCAGCAAGGGCTGGCCTTAGGGGTGTGCGAGCTGTGCGGCCGCACAGGGCACCATGGCAGCAGGGGCGCCATTCTGCTGTCCCATCACCAAGGCCAGGGCCACTCCGAGGCGGCAGGGAGAGGAGGAGAGAAAGGGGCGCCGAGTGGTCGCACATGAAAAAATTTTTAGCAATCGCTCAGCCCCCTTTGTCGCCTCTGCTCCCTACCGCTGCCCTGACTGTGGTGGTGGGAGCTCAAGGCCTTGATTGCGTTGCAGCACTTCATGATGAGCGCCGGAATATGACTTCATATCCCGATGTACAGCTGTGAACGCTGTGGCAGGACAGCAAGACTGAGGCCTTGCGCTCCCACCACAGGACTTTCAACCACAAGGTAAGTGAACTGCATGGGAGGGTAGATAAGAAAGGGTGAGTAGCGGGAGGAGAGGGGGTAGATAGTGAGTAGGGGGAGAGGAAGTACATAATGAGAAGGGTAGTGGAGGGGGTAGACAGTGAGAAGGGGAAGGAGATTGTGAGAAAGGGAGGAGAGGGGATAGATCGTGAGAAGGGGAAGAAATCGTGAGAAAGGGGGGTAAAAAAATCTTGAAAGAGTGAGAATGAGTAAGATAACGAAGTAATGTGTGGATGAATTGTGTGAATGGGTGAGAATGAATTAATTGGTGTATGGATGGATTGTGTAAATGAATCAGAGAATGAATGAATGTGTGGATGAATGGTGAGAATGCATTAATGAGTGGGTAAATGATTTGTGTGAATGAGCAAGGGAATGAATAACTGTGAATAAATTGTGTAAATGACAGCGTGAATCAGTGTTATTCTGATGATCTATATCTGATATACTAGGTTTCCATTCATTATTTATGTATACCTGGGTTTTTATATCTTATTTTGTTGATCTATACTTGCAGTGCTGTGTCCATGTGTTGTTTATTTGATCTATACCTTCTTTGCCGAGTTTACATGTGATCCCCTGTTGATCTATACCTGCAAAGCTGGGTTTGTGTTTGTTATTCTTTTGGACTATACCTGCAATGCTATACACGCAAGTGTTGTTTACATTTGTTGTTTATTTGATCTATACCTGAACTACAGGGAGGAAGGAAAAGAGAGGTGTGGCATAGTGAATGAAGGGACAAAGGGACTCTGGGGATGATTACGGGGAAAGGACCTTTCAAAGTTACGGTAGAGTCAGAAGGAGGGAAGACTCACAGTCTTCCCCTAATCTGCAGTAAGTATGGAGAATTTTTTTTTTTTTTGGTGTGGGAGCAGAGGAAGTGATTACATGCTAGGGTGCGTGGAGGGAATGCAAAGGAAATAATTGCCTAAGATCAATTTTTTTTTTAATATTTAAAGGAAAATAGTTTTTGTTACAAATATTTTTTCCCCCTATATTTAATGTATTTAAGGTACATTATTGTTACCGGTGTTTCCAGTTATATATTATTGTACTTGTTTGCCCTTGTACATAAATAATCTCTAATTAAAAAAGGTTGTTTGTAACAAGATTTTTTCCCTTTCTTTTTTGTCGAGAAAGGCGCCAGAGAAGTAGTGCACACCGGGCGCCTGAACACCTAAAGCTGGCTCCGCTTTCAGCATGGGCACCCGGACTGGTCGCAACAAACCGCGATGCACACCATTCTATCAGAATCGGCATAAATTTTTTCAGCTACAGTAGCTTGTCTGTTGGATTTGACCACAAAGCCCAGCCTTCGCCCCCCCCCCACGTGCATCGATGAGCCTAGGCTTCCCATGACGCGGTCGCTGGTTCACAACTTTTCCTTCCTTGGAGCACTTTTGATAGGAACCGACAACTGCAGACTGAGAAAAACCTCACAAGAGCTGCAGTTTTGGAGGTGCTCTTACTCAGTCATCTAGTCATCACAATTTGGCCCTTCGCTGGGATCCTTTCACTTGCCCATTTTTTCCTGCTACTAACACATCAACTTTGAAGACAAAATGTTCACTTGCTGCCTAATACCGTATTTGCTCGATTATAAGACGACTGATAAGACAAACTTCCAAAATTTGAATATTAATTTAGGAAAAAAGAAAAATCCTGAATATAAGACTACCCTATCAGAGAAAAGTTTTACTAGTAAATATTAATTCACATGTAAACTATTTTTCTATATTTAATAAAAACTATGATTGAGAAAAATGCATTTTTTTGCCCTAGTTATGCACATCTGCCCCCCAGAAATGCCCCCCTATATGCCACTCTGCCTCCCTGGTATTCATTTGAACCCCTATATGCCACTGGCTCCCTGCTATTCCTTTTAACCCCCTATTTGACACTCTGCCTCCCTGATATTCTTTTTAACCGCTATATGCTACTCTGCCTAAAGAAATCCCTTTAAAGTCCCCTACCCATATGCCACTCTTAACCTCCCCTGCCTTACCAGTGCTTCTTTAGACTTCTCCCCGTGCTTCAGATTCCTTGGTGTCTAGTGGGGCAGCCGATGGAGGACCTGAGCTACTGCTGTTGGCACTTCCGCTGGAGCTTCTATGAATGAGCACCGGAAGGTCATGTGATGTCATAAAAGCCCCGGCAGAATGTTTTGACTGCATAGTATAATCGGGTTTATAAGATACTTATTTAGAAAATGTTTAACCCCTTAACATCAAAGCCCGTACATGTTTTCACCGCGATCGGCGGCTTTGCAGCATCCACGGAAGCCTCACAAATAAGGCTGACCATGGACCTGGGGAGGAAAGCCCTCCCCGCAAGAAAAATGGCCGCCGCCGCACCGATCATCAAAGATTGTGGCAGCGCCCGGCTAAAACAGCTTAGGAAGCGATCGGAATCGCTTCCCAAGCATAAACTGTGTTGCTTACATGCCTTGATATCGAGGTATGTAACAACACAACCCTCCTACTCAGATAGCCTTGTGATTACTCAGAAGACCAACCACAAGTACCATCATGCAAATTACTTCAGCCTATGACAAGATGGCGTCAACAATAGAAAAATTAATGAGTTCACAGAGGGTCTATTCAGACCCTCTTGAGAACTCTCAAGCTACTCCTGCAGGTACTGCATTCAACCATGCAAGGTCAATGGAGCCCAGCTCACTAATCAGTGAGATAAGAAATATAGTTAAAAAAAAAAAAAAAAAAAAAAAGGAAAAAAAACAAATGAAAAAATATTGTAACATGTAAAAATTCTCCAGTCACCAAAAAAACAAAAATACGTTTTTTTATGAGCAAGTCCTACAATTCACAAAAAATCCCAGATAGAAAGAGCTAAAATATTGGCATTATAAATGCCCATAGGGTGTCTAGTGTATGATTTGATGGGGTAAATTGAATTGGCCGGCTTCAAATATGTCCCAAATATGGGACTGGGGCACAGACTGACCAGATGTCTAAATGGCAAAAGATACACACCTCACAAAGGTGGCCTTTTACCTCCCAAATAACCCAACAAACCCATGCATGTGGGGTATCACTGTGCTCAGCAGATGTTGGGGAACACATATTGGGGTGTTTGGCAGTGACATATACCAGGTGTGGTAAATTTATACCTGGAGTACAACGTGTGTAAAAAAAAAAAAAAAAACACAAAACAAAACAATTCTACCAAAAAGTCTAAAGTTTGACAAAGGCTGATGGTAGAACTAGTGCATGGAAAAAGTCATTTAAAAAAAATCATTCTTTTTATAGTAAATTAGATGAGATGATAAAAATAATGGTATCTAAAGAAAGCCCTGTTTTTCCTGAAAAAAAAAAAAAAAATATATAATGTGTGGGAGCACAAAATCAGAAATAAGAAAATCACAGCTAAACAGCAACACTGAAAAATGTTAACCCCTTAATGACAATTGCCGGTTCTGGCACGGCACGGAAAAACAAGTCGATTATAACAAATGACGTGCCAGAACCGGCACGTCTTTAAACGGGTGCAGAAAGCGATCTACGTTCGCTTTCTGCACCCAAACGGTATTGCTGTAATGCCTCGACCTCGAGGCATTCAGCAACGCCACGATCGGCACCAGGGGCCATGTCTGGCCCCTCCCCGGGGCGTCAACAACCGCCATACATTGTATCGATCAGGAGGCATCCAGCGACACCACTTACCTTTGGATGGACTGTGACCGCTACACTGTCTCCAGACCCTCTAGAGAACTCTGGCTCCACTTGCAGGTTGAATACAGTTACTGCATTCAACCATGCAAGTCAATGGAGCCCAGCTTTCTAATCACAGTGTGATTAGTAAAAATAAATTAAAAAATATAATAAAATTAATAATAATTAGAAAAAAAATAGTAAAAAAAACCAGTAAAATGTAAAAATAATTTCCCACTGATGTCACTATCAGGGGAACCTTCAAGTTGAAAAAAAAAAAGTTTTGTGATAGTGACGTATATGAGAACCTTTTTATTCATACCTGAAGTAAAATGTATGTGACAAAACAAATGCAAAAAATGACTACCACAAAGTTTGACAAAGACTGGTGGTAGATATGGTGCATGGAAAGTTAAAATACTAGCATTTGAAATACCCTGGGGTGTCTAGTTTTCAAAAATATATGGCTTTATTGGGCATACTGAAATGGCCTGGCTCAAAGATGTACCAAATAGGGCATGGGCAGTTGATCACCAAACGCCAAAGTTCAACACTGAAAATGCACATGCCCCACATGTGGCCCTTTTGCCCCCAAACAGCCAGGCAAAATCATTCATGTGAGGTATCGCTGTACTCAGGAGATGTTGCTAAACACATACTGGCGTGTTTTATGATAGTGACATATACCAGAACCTGTTTATTCATACCTGAAGTAAAATGTGTGTGAAAAAACTAATGCAAAAAAAATTACTACCATAAAGTTTGACAAAGGCTGATGGTAGAATTAGTGCTTGGAAAGGGTTAAAATACTAGCATTTGGAATACCCAGGGCTGTCTAGTTTTCAAAAATATATGACTTGATGGGGTAAATTGCATTGGCCGGCTTCAAAGATACCTGAAATGGCACATGGGAGGAAGAATTACCAGATTTGGAAAAAATGGCTTTGAAATAGCAAAACGCTACCTGTACTTATTGCACCATAATGTGCAGAAAAAAGCAAAAAAACATAAAAACATTGGGTATTTCTAAACTCAGGACAAATAGTAGAATCTATTTAGCAGTTTTTTTCATTACCATTTATAGAGGAGTAAAAGATTTTTCAACTAAAAGTTAAAAAGTCATTTTTTTCTAAATTTTTCACCATATTTTATACTTTTTTAATAGTAAATACCGTATTGGCCCGAATATAGGCCGCACTTTTTCCCCCACTTTAAGTCTTTAAAGTGGGGGTGCGGCCTATATTCGGGGTCTAGCGCCTGCCGGGCAGGCAGCGGGGTTAGGATACAGATCCCCCGCAGCGGACCTGTATCCTACTGTCTGATACGCTCAGACAGCCTCCCCTGCCAGCACTTCCCACGGGGGGAGTATCGGCACGGGAGGTTGTCTAAGCGCATCGCGTGGACGTTCACCGGCAGCGGCGATGCGCCGCTGCCGGTGAACGTCCGCATGATGCATTTTACATCCCCCCCCCGACTTACCAGAGCAGACTCCCGGGTGTCTTGCAGGGCCGGCGGAAGACATCTACGCAATACGCGTATACAACTTCCGGTGCCGGCACTTCCGCTGAGTGCTGGCACCGGGAGTTGTATACACGATGTGCATAGATGTCCCCCTCCGGCCCCGCAAGACACCCGGGAGTCTGCTCTGGTAAGTCGGGGGGGGTGTGTGTAAAATGCATCATGCGGACGTTCACCGGCAGCGGCGCATCGCCGCTGCACGTCCACGCGATGCGCTTAGACAGAGGACAGAGTGGCAGCATAGGTTGGGGGGGACAGAGTGGAAGCATATCTCGGGGGGGGCAGAGTGGCAGCATATCTCGGGGGGGAGGGACAGAGTGGCAGCATATCTCGGGGGGGGGGGAGGACAGAGTGGCAGGATGCGCTTAGACAGAGGACAGAGTGGCAGCATAGGTTGGGGGGAGACAGAGTGGCAGCATATCTCGGGGGGGCAGAGTGGCAGCATATCTCGGGGGGGGAGGGACAGAGTGGCAGCATATCTCGGGGGGGGGAGGACAGAGTGGCAGGATGTTCTTTTTCTTTAAAAAAGCACCAAACTTTTAGGGTGCGGCCTATATACGGGGGTGGCCTATATCCGAGCCAATACGGTAATATGATACAATCAAAACAATGTCATCTAAAGAAAGCCCTTCTTGTCCTGAAAAAAACAATATATAATGTGTGTGGGTTCAGTAAACGGGAAAGAAAAAAATTACAGCTAAACACGAGCAGCGCAGAAATGTTAAAACGGCCATTGTCACGAAGGGTACAAAAAGTACCTTTGTCACGAAGGGGTTAAAAGAGCCATTGTCCCACAATATACTATGAGTAAGAAACAGTCTTGTCATTAAGGGGTTAAATAACAAATGACAAGTATTCTTGCCCATTGGAGTAAAACACCCAAAACATAGGCTAAATGAAGAAAATCCTCTGAGCTCTGCATCTATGCGTGCATCCACGTTGAGTGCTATCTACGCCCCCGCACGCACTCTACTAGACCTCTGTTGTGGTTTCTGGCACCAACACATTGGCAGCAGGTCCTTTAAGTCTGGTAAGTTGCGAGGTGGGGCATCCAAGGATGCATCTTGGTGCTATGTGTTCTCCAGGTAACCGACGCACATGATCCAGCCTTCCACATGATGTAAAAATACTAAGAAAGACCCCTCGATTTTCTGTTTATTTCAGTAGTTTGTATACTATGAATCATAAAATGAAACCAGCACTTAAGTGAATGGCTTGTGAGGCTCTCAGAATAAAGGCACTTGGTACATAAGAAATCATATGTTGAAAACCAACAATTACACATTATTAAATGTTCAATAGTGTTTGTCAATATCTCTAAGAAAACAACATACTGAAAACTCTGTGGCTGTCCTAACAAGGGACCACAATATTGCATTTTGAAAGACACCCCTTTTAGTCTGTTGTCTCATGAATACTGGAGTCTACAAGTAAATTACATTCCATGTCATAACGATCTATAAAGGAGCTAAGCTGATGCACACAGCTCCCCGCAATCTCTTGCAAGGTGGACTGAAGAGCATTTGCCACAGCAGTTTCCAACGATGGGTCCTTTTTCAGTAACTTGTTGGCCACAAAAGCAAAGGCACGACAATCCTGAGCATATGCCTGTAAGAGATCATAGTTGAAGTTGAAAATAAAAATGTATCAAAGTGCACGCATTTATAATAAATGTTACACACTACGGCATAGCAGATTGTTGTCTTTAAGCTTGCCTTGTATGCAAACTAAAATCAAATATAAATGCACACATTCATGGTATCCATGGTGGATGGCACCCTTTCAGACAAATGCAGAGGTTCCCTATAGGGACTGCAACCACAAAATATTAAGATTAGGTGATATGGTGCCTATCACAGCTCTTAACCCATTCTATCCAAACAGAGTATTTCAGTACATTTCTTTCCCTGGATACATGAAATTACTGAAACAACTTGTGATTTGCATTCATGTGGCACTGAAGGTTTAAAATTGGAACATGCGCATTACAGTTTTCAAACATGGAATTTTGGCATGTCCTATGAAGCGGATTCCGCACCAGCACCTTCCAAAGTAAGGCTAACAAAAAAAAAATAATAAAGGTCTTGATTTGTGTTGAGTAACACCCTCCTGGGTACAGTAATATGCCACATGTAGGGCTGCAACTAACGATTATTTTAATAGATTAGTTGGTCAATTCTTTTCTTAGATTAATCCGATAAAAAAAAAAATGCACATTTTTATTTTATTTAAAATAATGTAATGAACAAACTGGGTGTTAAAAAAAAACAAAACAAAAAAAAAAGCAGAATTAAAAACTTTAAATTTACACTTTCATCTATTTATCACAATGGCATTTCTCTATTCACCTTCTTATTTTACTGACATAATAATAAAAGCTTCAAGAACCCAAACACAGTGTTTCTCAAACTAGGTTTTAATTAGGGCTGCAACTAACGATTATTTTAATAATCGATTAGTTGGCCGATTATTTTGTCGATTAATCGGATAAAAAAATACATTATTTTAAATTGAAGAAAAATTGCAATAAAAAAACGTACAATTTACACTTTCATCTCTTTATTGCAATGGCCTCTCTCTATTCACCTTCTTATTTTACTGACATAATAATAAAAGCTACAAGAACCCAAACACAGTGCTTCTCAAACTAGGTTTTAATACAAAGTTATTAGTAAATATTAATTCATATGTTAACTATTTTTCATATTTAATAAAAAACTGAGAAAAAAAGCCTTGTTTAAATTTTTTTATTTACCAAACTGCCCGCAGTTATGCACATCTGACCCCCAGCTTGCCACTCTGCCCCCATATATGCCTTATACCTCTTATATGCCAGATTCCACTGTGCCCCCTGATATGCCTTATACTCCTTATAGGCCAGTGATATGCAACTGAGCCCCCTGATATACCTTTTACCCCCAGATTTGTTTTATGCCCCCCTGATATACCTAATATCGATGTCTTATACCCCCTATATGCCACTGAGCCCCCTGATATACCTTTTACCCCCAGATATGTTTATGCCCCCCCTGATATGCCTAATATCCATATGCCTTATACCCCCTATATGCCCTAAAAATTCATAATACCCCCCATACACCACTATAACTCACCCATACACCACTCTGGCTCCTCCCCCTCCCATACACCACTCTGGCTCCTCCCCTCCCATACACCACTCTGGCTCCTCCCCCTCCCAAACACCACTCTGGCTCCTCCCCCCTCTCATACTCCACTCTGCCTCCTCCCCCTCCCATACACCACTCTGCCTCCTCCCCCACCCATACATCACTTTGGCTCCTCCCCTCCCATACATCACTTTGCCTCCTCCCCCTCCCATACATCACTTTGGCTCCTCCCCCTCCCATACTCCACTCTGCCTCCTCCCATACACCACTCTGGCTCCTCCCCTCCCATACTCCACTCTGGCTCCTCCCATACATCGCGTTGGCTCCTCCCCCTCCCATACATCACTTTGCCTCCTCCCCCCTCCCATACTCCACTGTGCCTCCTGTGAACCTCCGTTTCTGACAAGACACCAGGGAGCCGGGTAGAGAGGCAGAGCGGCGTATGGGAGGGGGAGGAGCCAGAGTGGTGTATTGGAGGGTGGCTCCCATACACCCCTCTGACTCCTCCCCCTCCCATTCACCGCTCTGCCTCTCTACCCGGCTCCGTTACTGAAGGCCATGGGCGTAGGAACCCCTAAAAATCTGGGGGGGATAGCATTTTTACTGTTAGGGTATACCTGACCATTTCACCAACAGGGACTTTTATGACATTGCATTATAAATACATAGACATTAATATGTAGTTGGTCCCTCTTTGCAGCTATAACGGCTTCCACTCTTCTGGGAACGATTTCCACAAGATTTTGGAGAGTTTCTGTGGGGAATTTTTGCAACCATGCCTTTATGGACCTTGTTTTGTACACTGGGGCACAGTCATGATGGAATAGAAAAGGACCTTCCCCAAAACTGTTCCCACAAAGTTAGAAGCATAGTGTTGTCCAAATTGTCTTGGTTTATCACCTTCAGCTCATAAAACGTTCTACTAGATGAATGGGAGAAAATTCCCACAGAAACAGAAAAATCTTACAACCACAGATGGACCGCACTGGACACGGCCACAGAGACTACTATGATGCATTGAAGGATCCATCTAAGACTCCTAACACATCATGCACACAGGAACATATCCACACACTTAAACACTTGAATAACATACACACACATACACACCAACATACACACACAATAATACACCCAAAAAGATTCCCACCCTAATATACCTAGACACATGCCCACTATAACACACCTGGAAACATACTAACATACCCATAAAAACAGATGTGCACAATAACATACCCACAAACATACACTATGTATGTATAGACACCCAGACACGCATTCAAACACATCATTCACTTACTCTGCCTACCCCTAAATTTACCACGTGGCACTTTGTATTAGTGATGCCCCAGACCAAGTAGCACCCCGCGATATTCCCTTGTGTCCAAATGCTACATACAGTGACACACACTCATTTTAACCAGAAATAGGCCTGGATTTAACCCTAGGCGCCCCTGAGTTAAACATGTGTTACAGGGAATCATTCTCTTCCCTTTAAGCACGACATGCCTGCTCATACACACACATATGCACTGCTCTTACGCATGCCTGCCCACAAAAACACACATATACGCTGCAGTTGCCTGCACATACACACTTGCCAGTACTCACACATATGCACTACCCTTATACACGCCTGCCCAAACATACATAAACTGCTCACACACACATGCCTCCCCATAAATATACACTGCCCTTGCACATACTTACACAGACGTATACACTATAAGACAAATACACTCCTAATATACACACATATACACTGCCCATACACACATACACATATACACTGCCCATACACACATACACACTGCCCATACACACATACACACTGCCCATACAGACGTACCCATACACACTGCCCATACAGACGTACCCATATACACTGCCCATACGCACGTACACATATACACTGCCCATACGCACGTACACATATACATTGCCCATACGCACGTACACATATACATTGCCCATACGCACGTACACATATACACTGCCCATACAGACGTACCCATATACACTGCCCATACACACGTTCACATATACACTGCCCATACACACGTACACATATACACTGCCCATACACACGTACACATATACATTGCCCATACACACGTACTCATATACACTGCCCATACACACGTACTCATATACACTGCCCATACACACGTACTCATATACACTGCCCATACACACGTACCCATATACACTGCCCATACAGACGTACCCATATACACTGCCCATACGCACGTACACATATACACTGCCCATACACACGTACACATACACTGCCCATACGCACGTACACATATACACTGCCCATACACACGTACACATATACACTGCCCATACAGATGTACACATTTACACTGCCCATACACACGTATGCACATACACTGCCCTTATATGCGCGTGCCCATACACACACATATACACACCTGCCCAAGTGCCCATACACATTCATAGACATTGCCCGTATACATGCCTCACCATATATATATATGCGCACACACACATATCTACCACCAGACCCCCTCGTTTTGCACATCAGACCCCCCCTCATTTTGCACATCAGACCCCCCCTCGTTTTGCACATTAGACCCCCCTCGTTTTGCACATCAGACCCCCCCTCGTTTTGCACATCAGACCCCCTCCCTTCGTTCTTCACATCTCTTACCTTTCTCTTCTTCCTTTCTGCTTTCTCTTCTTCTTTTCTGCTTTCTCTTCTTCCTTTCTGCTTTCTCTTCCTCCTTCCCTTCTGGAGGTTTGCCGCTCTAGTGCAGTGCTGCTGCTAACAGCTGTTTATGCTGAGCCCCGGGGCTGGGATATAAACGTCATATCCCTTCGCCCGGCGCTCAGTGACAGACTGTTAGGGAAATCCGTGATCTCCCCAACCAGTCCTGCACGCTGCAGCTGCTGATCGGGCAGCTGTGCACCGAGGGCACTTACCTCACACAGCCCTGGGGGGGATTTCTCTATTATCGGTCCCCCCCGCATGATTTCCTGGGGGGGATCTGTCCCCCCCGGTTCCTACGCCCCTGCTGAAGGCACTTTCATTGCAGCTTCATAGAAGCCGCAGTGTAAGTGAAGGGCAGTAACGGAGTCTGTCTGTGCGATGCAGGCCCTCACCGGCTATCAGAGAGGATGATTCTCTGTCAGCCGGTGGGGGTCTGCATCGCACAGACAGACTCCGTTACTCACCTTCACTTACACTGAGGCTTCTATGAAGCTGCAGGGAAAGTGCCTGTCAGTAACGGTGCCGGGTAGAGAGGCAGAGTGATGTATGGGAGGGGGGAGGAGGCAGATGGGAGGGGGAGAGAGACGGAAGTGAGAGACCGGCCGACAGTGAGGGGAATCCAGGTCCCCTGCAGCGTTGCGGTGGATCTGGATTCCGGTGTTATCCGATCTCTGTTTGAGGTCGGATTATATAAGGAGAGGAGTTTTTCAGAGCATTTGCTCTGAAAAAAACCTCTTTTTATAATCGATAAAAATCGATCCGATTAATCGATGATGAAATTCGTTGACAACGAATTTCATTATCGATTATTATCGATTTTATCGATTAGTTGTTTCAGCCCTAGTTTTAATACAAAGTTATTAGTAAATATTAATTCATATGTTAACTGTTTTCATATTTAATAAAAACTGAGAAAAAAGTCTTGTTTATATTTTCTTTTATTTGCCAAACTGCCCCCAGTTATGCACATCTGACCCCCAGCTTGCCACTCTGCCCCCAGATATGCCTTATACCTCCTTATATGCCAGTGATATGCCACTGAGCCCCCTGATATACCTTATACCCCCAGATATGTCTTATGCCCCCCTGATATGCCTAATATCGATATGCCTTATACCCCCTATATGCCACTGTGCCCCCGTTTATGCCTTACACCTCCCTATATGCCACTGTGCACCCTGATATGCCACTCCGCCCCCCATAAATGCCCTACACCACCCTGAAATTCATTATACTCCCTGATTCACCACTCTGCCTCCCTCAGATATGCCACTCTGAAATTCATTATACCCCCTATACACCACTATAACTCACCCAGATATGCCACTCTGCCTCCCTGAAATTCATTACACCCCCATACACCACTATAACTCACCCATAAACCACTCCGGCAGATTCCGCAGCGCTCTTACAGGTAGCAGAACAATTTCACATACAAAAACACATACAATAACAAACTGGTACAAAAGGAGACGAGGGCTCTGCCCTTGCGAGCTTACAATCTAGTCGGTGGTTGAGGGGGAAGTGAGACAATAGGAGAGGACCGCTCGGATGGGTTGATCTGGTTCCGACGATGTGTTGTAGCCGCTTTCTGCAGTGGTACTTGGTAAGTCATTTCCCTCCTGTTTAACTCCAGTAAACAGCCACTTATAAAGGAGGCCCTATAAACCTTATAAATTCACTGAACGCAGAAAGCCCAAGGACCACAAAGCCACCCCCATGCCTTTCAATTTAGTGAAAATAGGGGTTAGCTGATAACATAAGGGATTAGGATTGCATTGGTGAATAGTTATAGGTACTGTTAGCTGTCAGATAAGGTCCCTGGCTATTAAAGTGAGATGGATCAATGATTAATGACCAAAACGGTCATGAATCAAAAGGTCAAATAGCATTAGGTTAAATATATAGTGTATTTTATACATCGCTATCAGATCACTTCTAAGTGACAAGTTTAAGCCACTGACATTGATCAGGGAGATTGGTCAATAATCAGTGACCAAAATGTCACTGAAAACTGATAAAGTAATAATTATGTATTACATTTTTTATTAACTTGTGTTCTATTTATTATTACCTTAGATGAGGCATGCCCAAACTTTTTTCGAAGAGTGCCAGATTTGATGAAGTGAACATGTGTGGGGGCCGACCATTTTGCCTGACATTCTTTGAACCATTAAAATTAAATTCAAATTAACTATTTTATGCAAAGTTTATTGAAAACGGCATACTTTTCATTTTGTGACTTGGATGACAAATCTAAACAGGTGTTAAATCACTCTGCCTTTATTATCAAAAAAACAGATGTATATTTGGGCAACTTATCTGGGGGGCCTTATCGGTCCGGAACGCGGGCCGCAATTGGCCCTCGGGCTGGACTTTGGACATGCCTGCCTTAGATGAACCCTCTTTCTTTCTAGGATTGTATCATCCAGGGGCTGCCATAATGATCAGATCACTGCTACTGGCCAGGAGTGATCTGATCATCAACAGCCCACATTTGATGGGTTCTGCAGCAGTTTGAACTCACAGTCTGAGCAGATCCTTAACAGTAATTGACCTGGAAGCACCCATAGTATAGTATGTTCACAAAAAAAAAAAAAAAAAAAAAGACCTTGATCCATCAAGTTCAACCTTTCACACATCACACATACCTAGCTCTCAAGTTGTAAAGTTGATTCAAAAGAAGGCAAAAAAAAAAAAAAAACCCTACTTGAGGCAATTACCAATTGTGCCACAACACGGAAAAAAATCCTTGATTCCATAGCGGCATTATTAGTGGCAGATTACTCCCTGAATCAACTTGCTAATACTACTGTCCTTTTAACAGTTGTAGCCCTTTACGTTATGCTCAAGTAGAAAAGCATCCAGACCTTTCTCAAAATGTTGTATTGGATAATACAACATCCTTGGGCAGAGAATTCCATATTCTTATTGTTCTTACTCTAAAGAATCCTTTTCTATACGGATGCCGTCAGATATTTTATGATGGAAAACATGTATTCTATATATATATGTATTTTACATGAACACAAAATGGAGTCAAAGCCATTTTATTTTACTTAATCATGTAATAATTATTTCTTTCTATCTTTGTTCCCTTTATAATCGAGAACGTATTCATGTATATAGATGTTTCAGTATATATTATCTAATTAGCGTTATCTCCATGAGAAAGTTAAGGAGTAGACACTGCATATCCTTAGGAATGTAAATGGAATGGGGGATATGTCGTAAGACCACCAAAGCCTAATTTACTACCTACCTAGGAGGCAACATCTGGAGATATGGGTGACTACCAAAACTTGATTTATTACCTAGGTGGTAACTTCTAATGATAAGGGTGACCAAGGATAAATTCCAAACGCATATGTAATGGTCTTAAGTTATTTCTTAGACCAGAGTGTCTCTCGTAGGTAAATTAAGAAATTACAACGGTGTAAATATGAGTAGAAGTCCTAATTATAATGGGTAAAACCCACCGTTATGATTGGAGAATTCCAATCAAGAGGTGGAGGCTATGATAATAAGCCCTTTCTTTAAAAGCTTATGTCTTTAATAATTTAAGGAGGCACCCTGAAACGAGGCACCCTGAAACAGACTCATTCACCAAATGTACCCCAGAGAATTGGAATTTGGAACATCTTAAGATCTTGACACCATATTTTATTCTCAGAGTTACTTTGAGTACTAACATATATAACTTTTAGAAAGTTATATTTCTTCCCACTTAATTTCTTGCCACTGAACCTGGATTAATTTCTACAAGGACCAGTTGGACCACAGCAACAAGTGGTGGTAATTATAATTGTTTTATTATTCTGAATAGAGGTGAATTTTGTCTTCTTCATATAGAATTCCCTTTTTCTGGGAAATAGCAATAATTTGACATTATTGTATATGACTGCTTGTGAGACTGCAGCTTATAACCCGTGATAATGACAATAATGTAAAAGGTATTTTTACCTGTAGATGAAGTTTGACATCATTTGCATCTATTAGGAACTTCAACTAATATGACAAAATAAGAGTCTTAGTGAACTAATATATAAAGAGAGATAGTGATATATTTTGTTACCGCCCTGATGATTAATTTTTTGGTCGCTGAGTGGAATGGAAATTGTGTGTGTTAGACTCATAAAGTAGTAATTCATATTGATGACTTTCGATAATATACTGTATTTGGAATTAATTCATTTTTGACATATTCTAAGTATTTTCTGTTTCATATCATGCACTGTGCAATAAATACAATAAATAATATTTTTGATTGACTATCGTGGTGATATATATCTAATTTGAATTATAATTTTCGGCGATCTGAAAGAATTTAGGATCGGAGATAAAATATAGGTTCTCTCTCTGAATTAATATTGTGGATGTGGTACTACAATAATTGATAGCGTCGTTATTTCGCGTGTGAAAATATTGATTTTGCCTATTTTGTCTCATTAATATCCCTAACAATGCTGAAATCTCCTTTCCACAAGTCTCAACCAATGACCTCGTGTCTTTTGTAGAGACCTCTTGGTGAATAGTTATTCTGTTTATACTGTATTTGCACAAAGTTATCAGATCTCCTCTCAGCTTTTCTAGCCTTTCTTCATAACTAAAATTCTCCATTCCATTAACTACTTTCTCCAGCTCAATAACATCCTTCTTAAAAACTGGTGCCCAAAATTGCACTGCATATTCAAGGTGAGGCCTCACCATTGCTTTATAAAGAGGTAAAATTATATTTTCATCTCGTGATTTAATACTCCTCTTTATGCATGCCAATACATTACTGGCTTTTGCAACCACTGACTGGCACTGCAGTTTGTTGCAATGTCTATGGTCTACAATTATACCCAAGTCCTTCTCATTTTCTGTTATCCCCAATGCAATGCCCTTTAGAGTGTAAGTTGCAAGCTTATTTTATGTATCACATTGCATTACTTATCTATACTGAATCTCATCTGCTACTTATTTGCTTAGTCCCATAGTTTATCCAAATCATTCTGTAGAGAAGCTACATCCTGGTCATACTTTTCAACCTTACCTAATTTTGTGTCATCCGCAAACACAGACAAGCAACTTCTAATATCAATTGCAAGATCAATAATAAATACTGTAGTTGATTATAGGTAGGGCTGCAACAACTAATAGATAACATCGATAATGAAAATTGTTGCCAACAAATTTCGTTATCGATTAGATGAATCTATTCTATCAAATATAACATGAGGGTTTTTCCAGAGCAAATGCTCTGAAAAATACCCTTCGTCTAATAATCTGACTTCAAACAGACCTCAAACAGAGGTCGGATAACAGTAAAATCCAGATTCCCCGCAACGCTGCAGGGTACCTGGATCCTCCTCTCTGACAGCCGGCAGGCGTCTGTGCTTCCCTTCCCCCTGGATGTCCACACCATCGCCTACATTTGTTTGATAAAAGTTATTTTTTGTAACCACAAGGGAATCGGTGGAGCCTTGGAAGTACGCCAAAATCTGGGTATCACAGCCTTAGCAGCATTTAAAAGGTGGATCGTGAGCAACCTCTTATATGCATGTTGTGGTGTAATAAAACCGCACTGCCACCAAATGTGGTATAGAGTACCCCTGTCTGTCCCACACCTCCAGCATACATCAGGGACTGAGGGATAAAACCTATGGAGATCCACTGGTGTTTTGTACCATCTCATCAAAAGTTTGTATGAACACTCCTGAATCCTACTGGAGATCGAGCCCCTATGGATAGCAAACAAAACCTTATACCAGTCCTGGGGGGGGGGTGAAATAGAGAGATCCCCCTCCCACATGCTCACGAAGTAGGTTTTGACCTGGAGGCAGATTCCAGAAGGAGGGCATATAAGGCCAAAAGCAAATGCGGAGTCTCTGAGCTAGGAGGAGCACAGAGACTCAAACTTGGATAATGGTCTAAACAGGAGGGGAGTTTTGGGAATTGAGGCTATGAAATACTGAGTTTCTAAATAAAAAAAGTTAGGCAGAAGTCAAGGACTGCTTGCCATAAAAGGTCCCGTCTGAAAAAGGGTGTCGCCCACAGAGTGGAAACGAACACTTAAGTGCCAATCGGTGAATTGTCATACTTAGGGGGAAATTAGGATTGGGAATAATCGGATAGAGGGGGCATGGACTTGAGGTTACTACACCCTCTTTCAGTATCCTCCCAAAGACCCTCAAAGTAGAGGTAACAGTGATCGAAATTTTAGTGATGAAGTGTTTCTTGGAATCAGGTAACCAGGGAAGGCAACGAAGAGGTACGCTTACGAAAGCTCCTTCAATTTCCAACACTGCTTAGGGACTGAGATAGACCATTCCACAACTCTACGGAGATGGGCTGCCTGCCAGTATTTTTCTAGATCCAGTAACCCCAATCCACCCTTGGATTTTGGCCTAATTAAACATGAGTGGGACAATCTAGGAGATTTGGAGCACCAGACATAGGACCGAAAAAATGAGGGATAAAGATGGGTAGTGTCTGGAACAGGTATAAAAATCTAGGGAGAATGTTCATTTTTATGACGGCTACCCTACCAAACCATGAAACATGGGTATAGTCCCACCTCCGCAGATCAGCAGAGATGGTAGAAAGTAAGGGGGCAAAAGAGAAGGGAGAGGTCCATTGGAATTCGGAGACCTAGGTACGTGATGGCTTGGTTGCACACCCTGAACGGAAATTTGTGAGTTATGTCAGTTAACACCTCTTCGGAGATGTTGCAGCACAGCAATTCAGACTTAGAAAGATTTATCTTATAGTTGGAAAGCGTACCAAAGGTTTGTAATTCAAGCAGCATGTGGGAGAGGGAGTCCAGCGGGTTGGAATTAATACACAGCATATCATCTGAGTAAAATCGCCAATTTTTGTTGAACCCCAGCTATAGGAATGCCCGTAATGGAGGAATTAGCACGGATGGCATTTGCCAAGGGGTCCATCCCCAGCACAAAAAGGAGTGGTGACAGCAGACAACCCTGCCTAGTGCAGTTCGACAGGCAGGCGTCTGTGCTTCCCTTCCCCCTGGATGTCCACACCATCGCCTACATTTGTTTGATAAAAGTTATTTTTTGTAACCACAAGGGAATCGGTGGAGCCTTGGAAGTACGCCAAAATCTGGGTATCACAGCCTTAGCAGCATTTAAAAGGTGGATCGTGAGCAACCTCTTATATGCATGTTGTGGTGTAATAAAACCGCACTGCCACCAAATGTGGTATAGAGTACCCCTGTCTGTCCCACACCTCCAGCATACATCAGGGACTGAGGGATAAAACCTATGGAGATCCACTGGTGTTTTGTACCATCTCATCAAAAGTTTGTATGAACACTCCTGAATCCTACTGGAGATCGAGCCCCTATGGATAGCAAACAAAACCTTATACCAGTCCTGGGGGGGGGGTGAAATAGAGAGATCCCCCTCCCACATGCTCACGAAGTAGGTTTTGACCTGGAGGCAGATTCCAGAAGGAGGGCATATAAGGCCAAAAGCAAATGCGGAGTCTCTGAGCTAGGAGGAGCACAGAGACTCAAACTTGGATAATGGTCTAAACAGGAGGGGAGTTTTGGGAATTGAGGCTATGAAATACTGAGTTTCTAAATAAAAAAAGTTAGGCAGAAGTCAAGGACTGCTTGCCATAAAAGGTCCCGTCTGAAAAAGGGTGTCGCCCACAGAGTGGAAACGAACACTTAAGTGCCAATCGGTGAATTGTCATACTTAGGGGGAAATTAGGATTGGGAATAATCGGATAGAGGGGGCATGGACTTGAGGTTACTACACCCTCTTTCAGTATCCTCCCAAAGACCCTCAAAGTAGAGGTAACAGTGATCGAAATTTTAGTGATGAAGTGTTTCTTGGAATCAGGTAACCAGGGAAGGCAACGAAGAGGTACGCTTACAAAAGCTCCTTCAATTTCCAACACTGCTTAGGGACTGAGATAGACCATTCCACAACTCTACGGAGATGGGCTGCCTGCCAGTATTTTTCTAGATCCAGTAACCCCAATCCACCCTTGGATTTTGGCCTAATTAAACATGAGTGGGACAATCTAGGAGATTTGGAGCACCAGACATAGGACCGAAAAAATGAGGGATAAAGATGGGTAGTGTCTGGAACAGGTATAAAAATCTAGGGAGAATGTTCATTTTTATGACGGCTACCCTACCAAACCATGAAACATGGGTATAGTCCCACCTCCGCAGATCAGCAGAGATGGTAGAAAGTAAGGGGGCAAAAGAGAAGGGAGAGGTCCATTGGAATTCGGAGACCTAGGTACGTGATGGCTTGGTTGCACACCCTGAACGGAAATTTGTGAGTTATGTCAGTTAACACCTCTTCGGAGATGTTGCAGCACAGCAATTCAGACTTAGAAAGATTTATCTTATAGTTGGAAAGCGTACCAAAGGTTTGTAATTCAAGCAGCATGTGGGAGAGGGAGTCCAGCGGGTTGGAATTAATACACAGCATATCATCTGAGTAAAATCGCCAATTTTTGTTGAACCCCAGCTATAGGAATGCCCGTAATGGAGAAATTAGCACGGATGGCATTTGCCAAGGGGTCCATCCCCAGCACAAAAAGGAGTGGTGACAGCAGACAACCCTGCCTAGTGCAGTTCGACAGGGTGACCTGTTGAGACACGAGCCCATTGACTTTAATCATTGCCGTAGGGTTGTGATATAAGGCTCCAACCCAAATAAGAAAGTGTTTACCAAGCCTCAGTCTCTCTCCGGTACTCGAAAGAGATAGGGCCAGACCACCCTGTTGAAGGCCTTTTCCGCATCCAACGAGGTCAGGGTAAGAGGAATTTGTTTAGCGGTGGAGTGATTAATAAGGTCGATGACCTTAGTGGTGTTGTCCCTAGCCTCCCTGCCGGGGACAAAGCCCACCTGATCCCTGTGGATAAGTTGAGGAACATAAGGTGACAACCTTAAGGCAACAATTGTGGCCAGCAGTTTAATATCTGCGTTGAGACGTTTTAGTATTTTTTTTTTTAAACCTTTTATTTACAAAGAAGCACTGATCTTGGGGCTTTCACAGAAGAAAATGGGTAAGTATGGAGGTTATAATGGGACAAGGTATGAATTGTTTGCGGTTTCTTTTCCTTACTTGTACAGACTACAGTCATGTGAAAAAATGCCTGCTGTTCCTTAGCAGGTCTAAGAATTGGGTAAATACAACCTCAGATGAACAACACATGACATATTATACCATGTCATGATTTATTCAACAAAAATAAAGCCAAAATGGAGAAGCCATGTGTTAAAAACTAAGTATACCCTTACTGCTTACAAAGGGAAAAAATTTGCTAAGTAGTAGGCAGACACTGCTATTCAAGGGCCCTTGATTAATTGATCATCAGCAAGTGTGACCACCTCCATAAAAGCTATATATATATATATATATATATATATATATATATATATATATATATATATATATATATATATATATATATATATATATATATATATATATTATTATTGTTAGCAGCAATCACACTCCTATCATACCCAGGCATCCAGTGAATTTTCAATTTCGGTCCAGAATTTTCATTTTGGTGCATCCCTAATACAAACCATTGTCTGGAAACCTATTCATGAACACGACTATGCATAGGACACGTGGTCACGCATTTAGACCAGAAGAAAGCAGATTTAGTCTAAGGCAAAGGGTTTTTTACAGTAAGGACAATAAGGATGTGGAATTCTCTGTCTGCAGAGGTAGTTTTATCAGAGTCTGTACAGACATTTAAACAGCAACTGGATGAATACTTGCAAAGACATAATATTCAGGGATATCATTTTTAAATTGATCCAAGGAGAGATCTGACTGGGTTCAAGAAAGATTTTTTTTCTCCTAGTTTGTTGCCTTTTCCAAACAATGTAAAAGGCATTGAGAAAGATTACTCAAAAGTGGAAAACATTCAAGACAGTTGCTAATGTTCCCAGGAGTGGATATCCCAGCAAATTCACCTTAATTACAAAAAACTTGCTTCAGGTAGCATGTTAAATGTTAAAGTTTGTGATGGTACAATTAGAAATAATTCCGTTTATTTGGAAGGTTTGCCAGGAGAAAGTTTTTTCTCTACAAGAAGAACATGGCAGCGTGACTGTTTGGCGATAATGCACAGCGCCATGTTTGGTAAACACCAAACACAGCATGGCACCAACACCTCATACAGTCAAGCACTGTGGTGGAGGGGTCATGATTTGGGCTTGTTTTGCAGACACAGGACCTGGCAACCTTGAATCAACCATGAACTCCAAAATATTCTAGAGTCAAATGTGAGGCCATTTGTTAGACAGTAAAGACGAGTGGGCCAAAACTCCAGCACAAAGATGTAAGTGACTGATAAAGTCACAAAGAAAACAATTGCTTTCAGTTTCAAAGAGTTCTACTTTATTTTTATATATGTATATGTTTTGTCCAGACTGTCAGAGGATATCTTACAGTTGGTAAAGACCCCAGGGGGCTGTTATAGGAAGCCTCAGGGAAGAAACTTCTAAGGGTACAAACATTACACATCACCAACTAATGAAATGTCCTCCCATTTAACCCAATAAGGACCTTCTACCTACCAAGGAGCAGCCACTTTAGTTAGGGAAGTACAGTAATCTGCATCCAGGATAAGGGAAACCATGCACACCTGGAGATCTCAAGACAGGTAGATCTGAGAATGCATGTTCGATATTTGTAAATAGCAATTGTATATATACACACAATATGTTGTAAGTGCATTAGGGCTGCAACTAACGATTATTTTAATAATCGATTAGTTGGCCGATTATTTTTTCGATTAATCGGATAAAAAAAAATGAATGTAAATTTTTCATTTATTTAAAATAATTTACTAAACAAATGATGTTAAATACAAACAGCAGAATAAAAAAACTTTGATAATAAATTTCTTTTCTTTATTTCCCAACCAGCCCCCCAATATATGCACATTTGAGCCCAGGCTTGCTACGCTGCCTCCCAGACATGCCATGCTGCCCCCCCACATATGCCACGCTGCCTACCACAGCACTCCACGCTGCCTCCCACATATACCACACCACGCTGCCTCCCACATCTGCCACTCCACAATGCCTCCCACATCTGCCACTCCACGCTGCCTCCCACATCTGCCACTGTGCCTGATACGCCTTATATCCCCTGATACCCCACTCCATCCTCCCCAGACATGCCACCCTGCCTCCCAGACATGCCACTTCTCTACCCCCAGATATGCCACTCTACCCCCAGATATGCCTTATATACCCTGATACACCACTCCGTCCTCCCCAGACATGCCCCACTGCCCTCCCCACATATGCCACGCCATGCTGCCTCCCACATCTGCCACTCCACAATGCCTCCCACATATGCCACGCTGCCTCCCACATCTGCCACTGTGCCTGATACGCCTTATATCCCCTGATACCCCACTCCATCCTCCCCAGACATGCCACCCTGCCTCCCAGACATGCCACTTCTCTACCCCCAGATATGCCACTCTACCCCCAGATATGCCTTATACACCCTGATACACCACTCCGTCCTCCCCAGATATGCCACACTGCCCTCCCCACATATGCCTTATATACGGTATATGCCTTATACCCCCAGATATGTCACTTCACTGCCCCCAGGATTTAGATTCCCCTAAATTAACCCTAAACTCCCCATTAACCATAACTGCCCCTAAATTAACCCTTAACACCCCCTTAACCACAGCATCCCCTAAATTAACCCTAAAGACCCCATCAACCACAGCATCCCCTAAATTAACCCCAAACACCCCATTAACCACAGCTGCTCCTAAATTAACCCTAAACACCCTATTAACATAACTGCCCCTAAATTAACCCTAAACACCCAATTAACCATAACTGCCCCTAAATTAACCCTAAACACCCTAAAAAGTAGCCCAAATATATATATATATATATATATATTACATACATATATATACATACATATATATATACATACACACACATACACATTATATATATATATATACATATATATGTACATATACTTACAGTTAGATGAGTGTCACAGCCATGTGGTTCTGGCCTGGAGAAGGAAGGGGCGGGGCCAGTTGTCACAGTGATTACAGGGAGGGGGAGTAAGTAGGAGCTGCTGCTGTGAGACGGTGAGTCAGACTAAACGGATTATATAATGAGGGGGATTTTTCAGAGCGTTTGCTCTGAAAAAACCCTCATTTTATAATCGATAATAATCGATTCAACTAATCGATAATGAGATTCGTTGCCAACGAATTTCATTATCGATTATTATCGATTTTATCGATTAGTTGTTGCAGCCCTAAAGTGCATGTCTATTAATGTTGGGTTTGTATTGTAATTTGTATTTTTACATTTGAAATGTTTTAGTTTGTCTTGGTTGCATTATAATTAGAATTGTGACGTCCTGGATAACTTTTTTTTCTTCAATATATTTCCCCTCCTATTATGGAATGCTGCACATAAAGCATTTATTCATCTAACAATATTGTCTATGTAATCATTAATTAGTCATTGATAATTATTAATCTTAAATATGAATAATTAAGCAATTCAATTGTTTTTAAATTAACAGATTTTCTCTTGTCACCGAAGATGAAGTGCTCTCATCTGCTCTCGTCCCTACACCAGCTCATATCTTCAACATCTTTCTTTCTACTGGAGCTGTCCCATCTTGAAAAAGCCCTCCCTGGACCCGACGGATCTGTCCAACTACCTTGCCATCTCTCTAGTTCCTCACACCTCCAAACTTCCTAAACAAATTACACCAACAGGGACATTTATGCCATCACATTCTATATACCTAGACATTAATATGTAGTTAGTCTCCCATTTGCAGACCCATTTATGGACCTTGTTTGGGCACTGAGGATGTTGGATGAGAAGGCCTAGTTCGTAATCACTGTTCCAATAGATGGGCGGAGGTCAGGTCCCTGTGTGGGCTAGTCAAGTTTTTCCACACCAAGCTCATAGAACCATCTCTTTATGGACCTTGTTTGGGCACAGTCATACTGGAATAGAAAAGGGCCTTCCCCAAACTGTTCCAACAAAGTTGGAAACATTACATTGTCCAAGATACTTGGATAAGCTGAAGCATTAAGATTTCTTCCTTCACTGGAAGTAAAGGGCCTAGCCCTACCCCTGAAAAAATATCATTATCCCTCCTTCACTAAACCTTACAGTTGGCACAATGCAGTCAAGCAGGTAACCGCCAAACCTAGATTCACCCAGACAGCCAAACAAACTAAGAGTGACTTGTCACTCCTCAACAAACATTTCCAATGTTCCAGAGTCCAGTTGCGGTGTACTTTACACCACTTGATCTGAGCGGCATTGTACTTGGTGATGTAAGGCTTGCATGTAGCTGCTGGGCCATGGGAACCCTTTCCATGAAGCTCCTGCCGCACATTATTGTGTTACATTATATATTACATTCATATACACATGCACACAGGGAAGGATTGGTCCAAACAAGGCCCGATTCTTTCCTAAGGTCTGACATACCTGACCCTAATAATGCCCTTTTTTAAAATTTAATATGAGTGGGGAGTATAGGCTTTTCACACCTGAAGATCGCATATTTGAGAACCTAGCGATAAAGGTCTAGTCTAGTGTGGCACATTCAGAGATATGGGGTGCAACCCTTCTCTCGCAAACCAGGATACAACTGCCTTGCTGAATGATCAGGCTCTCCAGTGCCCCTTTTTTACGTAATGGGCTGATGGAGGAGATCAGAGAACTCCTTGTAACTGTGCCATTTACAGTATGGAGGCTGTGCCTAGCAGTATCGATGCTGCATGTCCTTAAGAGTGTCCTTAAGAGTGAGCACTGGGATGTCATGTAACATACCAATGCCAAGTGCTGGCTGCCAGCCTAAATAAACCACTGCTTATCACATCAAGCAAATGGATCAAGTTACTATTTTTATAGTTATTACTATAACCCACAAAATCAATGTGAATTATGCAACCAAATCAGGCAAAGAAAAATACTTTTTTGTTATATTAACCTTTGCATTCAGACATGCCACACACACATGTATTATACATACAGATATACGTAGATCTTTATATTTCTGCACAGCATCGTAGTTATACAAGCTGAAGTTTTGGGGTGGAGTTTTGAGTATAGAAAATGGTCAGGGTATTAAAGCTGTAGTTGTGCAGATTCTTATAAATTAAGAATGTGTGTATGTATGTACTCATGTTTGGTAGGGGGTATATACCTATGCAAATGAGGGAATATTTGTAGGCATGTACGTACACGAGGGGGCATGTGTTGGTAGGATAATTGGCTTTTCCTCATTGTTTAGCATGTCAACCAATAACACAGGCAGAGACTCTTACCTACAATTATAGTCTTTGAAGCCTACACAAAGATAACTGTACTTACTAACACCATGCAAATAGCAATTGTCTTCTGAAACCAAGTACAATGTTACTTCTGTGGTTAGTGTCATGTTCCATTCTACCAACCTGGCATTAATGACACTAGACTTATTTACAATAGTGAATAAGGAGAAACTTGGGCTATAGATGTGAACATGGCCTACCTGTGTACAGAGTTGACAGATGCATGCCCAGGCCTTAATAAATAATCTGCCAGAGACAAACATTGAATGTTTAAGTAGAACCTCACCAGCTCAATTTCTTCTTTTCTGGCTAAGATAAATGCTGTACGTAGCACTCTGGCAGCATCAGAAACACTGTGTTCTGTATTTGAGTTTTTTGCTTGCTCTTCTTTGGCACATGGAGACAGTGGTGATTGTGGGGGGACATCCACCCAGCCATCCTACAGAGAAACAGAAACATTGTTTTTTAGACAATGATGACTAGAGAACATAAATGCATGACCTAAAGTGCAGATCTCGCAACAACTCTTGCACATGTAAGGGTACTCCAAGATAAGAGGTTCAGAAACCACCTTAGTTTGCAACAAATAGATTAATTACCAGTAATGGGATGTTGACTGAGGAGTCTTTGTTGCAGGTTTCAGAGTCATTGCGCACTCGTTTTCCTATGTACATTTCTCCCTCTTTTTTATCATTGCTCAAATTGGATTCCACATCCTTGGAATGTGCTCTTTTTGAAGCACATCTTTCCAATGTGCTCTCTTCTTTAATCTGAAGCAGAAAGAATAATGCCCTTTTAGAAAAACAAAATGCATGAATGGTTTAATTACACTGTCAACAAAGTGAGCTTTTACCAGGTCTAGAGGTCCAGGAACTTCAGCTATTTGACAGGCTTTTGGAGCAGCACACAGTGTAAGAAAAAACCCTCAAAATGTTTACATGCTTAATGAACTTGCTTAATTCTCACCCTGGGAGTTGCCAGTCGCACTGGAAGGAATTTAAAAGGACCACAGTACATATACTGAGCTTTGACTGGTCCCTATCACGTCCAGCTTTTCAATTTCCATGGGAAACTATCAGTGAAAATGGGCAGATAAGATGGGCCAAATTGTTCTTCTCTACCATCAAATGTTATGTTCCCAAGAAACAAATGCACTGTCCCTAGTGATTGCCACAGTAATTTAAATAAAAACTGCTTGTACTCATAAATGTCAAGACCTTTAAGAACATATAAAGCTTCCATTCACCTCTGGTACCTCTTTGGATCCTGCAGAGGTCCCCATATTGATGTCGGATTTTGTAGACACTTCCTCTGTGTTCAGCAGTTCCTGCTTAGGACTTTCTAAATTACTTTCAAAAGGCTCTGTCTTAATGTCAGGAATGCATTTTACACTTCTGTGCTCTTTAATGGTCATGACAGGTGGATCAATAACTTTTACTTTATCTTCTTCCTGTATATATTTGACAAAATACCCAGACAGTAAATGTTTAATGAAATATCTAGGGCTGCAACTAACGATTATTTTAATAATCGATTAGTTGGCCGATTATTTTTTCGATTAATCGGATAAAAAAAATGAATGTAAATTTTTCATTTATTTAAAATAATTTACTAAACAAATGATGTTAAATACAAACAGCAGAATAAAAAAACTTTGATAATACATTTCTTGTCTTTATTTCCCAACCAGCCCCCCAATATATGCACATTTGAGCCCAGGCTTGCTACGCTGCCTCCCAGACATGCCATGCTGCCCCCCCACATATGCCACGCTGCCTACCACATATACCACACCACGCTGCCTCCCACATCTGCCACTCCACGCTGCCTCCCACATATGCCACGCCACGCTGCCTCCCACATCTGCCACTCCACTCTACCCCCCACATGCCACTGTGTCTGATACGCCTTATACCCCCTGAAACACCACTCCATCCTCCCCAGACATGCCACCCTGCCCTCCCCACATATGCCACGCCATGCTGCCTCCCACATCTGCCACTCCACAATGCCTCCCACATATGCCACGCTGCCTCCCACATCTGCCACTGTGCCTGATACGCCTTATATCCCGATACCCCACTCCATCCTCCCCAGACATGCCACCCTGCCTCCCAGACATGCCACGCTGCCTCCCAGACATGCCACTTCTCTACCCCCAGATATGCCTTATACACCCTGATACACCACTCCGTCCTCCCCAGACATGCCACACTGCCCTCCCCACATATGCCTTATATACTGTATATGCCTTATACCCCCAGATATGTCACTTCACTGCCCCCAGGATTTAGATTCCCCTAAATTAACCCTAAACTCCCCATTAACCATAACTGCCCCTAAATTAACCCTTAACACCCCCTCAACCACAGCATCCCCTAAATTAACCCTAAAGACCCCATCAACCACAGCATCCCCTAAATTAACCCTAAACACACCATTAACCACAACTGCCTCAAATTAACCCCAAACACCCCATTAACCACAGCTGCTCCTAAATTAACCCTAAACACCCTATTAACATAACTGCCCCTAAATTAACCCTAAACACCCAATTAACCATAACTGCCCCTAAATTAACCCTAAACACCCCACTAACCATAACTGCCCCTAAATTAACCCCCAGCTCCCCTAACTTTCAGTAGCCCAAATATATATATATATATATATATATATATATATATACACACATATATATACACACACATACACATATATATATACACACACATACACATATATATATACACACACACATACACATATATATATACACACACATACACATATATATATACACACACATACACATATATATATACACACACATACACATATATATATACACACACATACACATTATATATATATATATATATATATATATATACCGTATATTCCGGCGTATAAGACGACTGGGCGTATAAGACGACCCCCAACTTTTACAGTCCAAATATAGAGTTTGGACTATACTCGCCGTATAAGACTACCCCTCTACCCAGCGTACAACAACCAGCCAATCACGGCAATCGATGTACCTTACCGGTGATTTGCTGGTTGATTTGCTGACATATACATACATGCACTGCCCTTACACACACACACACACACATATATAATATATATATCTATATATATATCTACACATATGCCTGTCCATACATACACATTTATACACTGCCCTCACCACACACCCCTGCCTTTACACAGACATGTATATGTATATGTGTATATATATATATATATATACACACACACGTATGTATATATATATATATACACACACACCAGTGTGTATATATATGTATATATATATATATATATATATATATATATATATATATATATATATATATATATATATACATACACACACACACACACCAGTATATATATATATATACACACCAGTGTGTGTGTGTGTGTATATGTATATATATATATATATATATATATATATATATATATATATATATATATATATATATATATATATATATATATATTATATATTTCTCCCCCCTTTCTCCCTATCTCTTACCTTATCTTCTGTCTTCTTTCTTCCATCCAGTTGTGGGAGCCGAGGTCTGGCACTTCAGACCTCGGCTTCCCTGCTCTCTAATCACTAGGCGCCGGGACATGACATCATCCCTGCGCTCGGCATCAATAGCCGGCGCCTAGTGATTAGAGAGCAGGGAAGCCGAGGTCTGAAGTGCCAGACCTCGGGCTTCCCTGCTCCCTCATCACTACGCGCCGGCAATTGATGCCGGGCGCCGGGACATGACGGCATCCCTGCGTTCGGCATCAATAGCCGGCGCGTAGTGATTAGAGAGATTGGTGGCTTCGTGGGAACCTCCGGCTTGGTAAGTACCCGGCGTATAAGACGACCCCCCACTTTTAAGAAGATTTTTTGGGGTTAAAAAGTCGTCTTATACGCCGGAATATACGGTATATATATATATATATATATATATATATATATATATATATATATATATATATATATATATATATATATATATATATATATATATATATATATATATATATATATATACTTACAGTTAGATGAGTGTCAACTGGCCCCGCCCCTTCCTTCTCCAGGCCAGAACCACATGGCTGTGACACTCATCTAACTGTAAGTATATGTACATATATATGTATATATATATATATATATATATAATGTGTATGTGTGTGTATGTATATATATATATATATATTTATATATATATTACATACATATATATATATATATATATATATATATATATATATATATATATATATATATATATATATATATATACATACATACACACACATACACATTATATATATATATATACATATATATGTACATATACTTACAGTTAGATGAGTGTCACAGCCATGTGGTTCTGGCCTGGAGAAGGAAGGGGCGGGGCCAGTTGTCACAGTGATTACAGGGAGGGGGAGTAAGTAGGAACTGCTGCTGTGAGACGGTGAGTCAGACTAAACGGATTATATAATGAGGGGGATTTTTCAGAGCGTTTGCTCTGAAAAAACCCTCATTTTATAATCGATAATAATCGATTCAACTAATCGATAATGAAATTCGTTGCCAACGAATTTCATTATCGATTATTATCGATTTTATCGATTAGTTGTTGCAGCCCTAGAAATATCCCCATATAAAATAGGAGTCCCATAGGTCAACATAAAATAATTTTTTTAATGCAGGTTCAACTCATTCCCTCAATGCTGTGTCAGTGTCTTGGCTAACTGAATTAATGTTGGTACTCTCTACAATAGCTAGAGGAACTTATTATTGTCTGGTCCCACTTTAATGTTTGATAAACATCTTTATAGTGAACACATTACATGCTTTCTTTCACAACATTATATATATATATAACATGCAGATGAGTTAATAATTGTACGTTATCATACAATTACTTACCTCAGAGCTGTGGCCTGATGTTAACACCACAATACTGCAAGCAGGATTATGAACAACTGAAAAACAACAAAACAGAAAATTAAAAACAAAAACACATACATATATAAGTGTGTTTCAATGCATTTTAAGTTTCTGCATGGAAAAGGTAATGCATTATATATGATGCAGTTCTGGAACTTTTCTGAGCTCCGAGAGGAGAGTTGGCGGCAGGACAATTGTGCTTAAAAGTTTGCATACCCTGGCATAAATTGTGAAATGTTAGCATCGATTTTGAGTATATGACTAATCATGCAAAAAAAATAAAACAAAAATAGTCTTATTTAAGGCTAGTGATCATACAAAGCCATTTATTATCACATAGTTGTTTGGCTCCTTTTAAAATCTTAATAGTAATGGATAATGACCCTTATCAAAAGTTACCACGCCCCCTGAATATTTGCCCTTGTTACAGACACACAAAGTGACACACATGGGTTAAAATGGCAACTAAAAGGTTAACTTCCCACACCTGTGGCTTTTTACATTTCAGTTAGTGTCTGTGTATAAAGGAGTCGGTTAAGCTCTCATGTGGATGCACTAAGCAAGCTAGATACTGAGCCATGGGGAGCAGAAAAGAACTGTCAAAAGACCTGCATAAAAATGTAATAGAATTTAACAATGATGGCAAAGAATATAAAAAGATATCCAAAGCCAGTCAGTACTGTTAAATTACTTATTAGGAATTGGAAAATTCGGAGGGGGTCTCTTGGTCATCTAGACCAAGAAAGATTTCAGCCACAACTGCCAGTAGAATTGTTGGGGATACATAGAAAAACCCACTGGTAATCTCAGGAGAAATACAGGCTGCTCACAATTGGAAAAAACTTGAACAGAAATTACCTCCATGGTAGATTTGCCAGAAAGAAGCCTTTACCGTGCCAACGCCACAAAAAAAAAGCCAGGTTACAATATGCTGACAACACCTTGATACACCTCACAGCTTCGGCACACTGCAGTTTAGAGGGACGAGACCTAGATTGAGCTTTATGGTCACAATCATAAGCTCTGTTTGGAGAGGAGACAACAAGGCTATAGCAAAAAGAATACCATCCTTACTGTGAAGCATGGTGGTAGCTCGCTGATGTTTTGGGGGTGCGTGAGCTCTAAAGGCAAAGGGAATCTTGTGAAAATTTATGGCAAGATGAATGCAACATGTTATCAGAGAATACTTGCAGACAATTTATATTTTTTCGCACAAAAGCTGTATTATTATTAAATCACAATATGATACCCTCACCAGTGTCACAAGATTGGCATGTCTTACATTTATGGGTTATTGAGCTCAGTGAATTCAAACATTATACTGTGATAGGGTGCCACCTCTGCAATAAGGGAGTTTGTGAAATTTCATGCCTGCTAGATATTCCACGGTTAACTGTAAGTGGTATTATTGGAAAGTGGAAGCATTTAGGAACTACAGCAACTCATGAAGCGGAAGACTACATAAAGCAGGGTCACCGAGAGCTGAAGCACATGGTGCATAAAAGTCGCCAATACTCTGCTGATTCCATAGCTGAAGAATTAATCACACACAAAAACTGAAGCGGGAGCTTCACAGAATGGGTTTCCAGCGCTGAGCAGCTGCAACAAAGCCTCTCACCACCAAGTACAATACCAATCGGACCGTGTGAAGCATGCCAACGTTGGACTCTCGAGCAGTGGAAAAAAGTTTGCTGTGAGGCAACTAATCACGCTTCTCTGTTTGGCAGTCTTATGGGAGAGTCTGGGTTTGGAGGATGCCAGGAGAACATTACCTGACGGAATTGTGCCAACTTTTAAGTTTGGTGGAGGAGGGACAGAAGGAAGGCAATGAAAAACAATATAAGGCGGTTTACATGACAAGGCCTGCAGTTCTCCCACTGTCTTGGCCAAAGTTATAGCCACTAAGACGACATTTTCTGAGTAGGCCTTAGTAAGGCACAATCCGTTTAAAAGGTGGTCCACACAGCTTATCCAGAACCAGGTTGAGGTCCTAAGGAAGAAAAGGAGATCGGGAATTTGGAGATAGGAGTTTTGTCAAAGCTAACTTATGGCTCCTGAGCCAAAGAATGGTCTGAAATAGAACTAATAGCAAAAATGTGGACTTTAATTGAGACCCCCTTGATATCTTGTTAGTAGAAAATTTAGAATCTGAAGAACCAAAGCCTTTAGAAGGTATTCACACAAAGACAAACACCATATGGTAAAAATCTTTCCAAATCCGGTTATAAATAATGGAAGTAGACTGCTTTTAAGGAGAAGAACTTCGATACGATCAGGTGAGATTCTCTGATTTCTTAGGATGCTTTGTTCAGTAGCAATGCTGGCATCTGCCATCGATCTAAAAACACTGAGGGGAACCTTCACATGTTCCAAAATTCTTTGTTAGAGAATGATAAGATTGGTGAACCAGGCCCACTGGGTCCTGAACTGCATTATGACAAGGACTCTTGGTTTTTCCTTCCGAAGAACTATCGAAGAACTCGGGGAATCAGAGGACTGGGATGAAAGACATGAGCCAGGCTGTAGGTACATGTAACCGACAAGGCATCCAGAATCTCTAGCATATCTACAGTCCTCAAGGAACCGATCCGGGGAAGCTTTGCATTTGGTTTTGTAGCTATGAGGTCTATTTCTAGTGTACTAAATTAGAGGATGATTTCTGCAAAAAGTTTGTTGCTGAGCTCCCAGTCTGTCTGCCAGGATACTGTGATGACCTGCAATGTGAACCGCTGATAAGGCCAGGAGATATCTTTCTAACAAAGTCATTATTTTTGCACACAACTGTCCCAGAGAATTGGATCGTGTTTCCCTTTGATTTGTTAAATAAGCTACAGCTGTAGCATTGTCTGAATGGACCTGCACCAGAAGGCCTATGACAAATGGACTGAACCACAGAAGCGCCATCCATACTGTTAATTTCCAAAAAGTTTGAAGAGTGTCCTCAGTCTTTTGATCCCCTACAGTCCGTTTGTTATGTGGACAGGCATATGCATCCCCCAACCCATCTTTGAGCAGTCTGTGGAAATGTGGCACCAAAAGCCTTGATGGAGGGGCATACCTTTATTGAGGTGAGTGTGTACTAGCCACCAAGCAAGGTTGGCTTTCAACAGTCTGGGTATGTGAATACTCCTTTCCAGTGAGCGAGGAGTCCCTTTTCCACAAACTTTACTGTGGATAGATCTAGAATAGGTCGAAAAGTCATGTCTGGTTTTTGAACCAAGAAGATTCTGGAATAAGTGCCTGTTCCTGCCTCTGCCCAAAGTACTGGCTCTACAGCCTTCGCATCCAGGAGTTTTTGAACTTCCAGCACAAGGGTAAACAGATGAACTTCTTTCTGAAACAAGAAAAACCGGAGGAGGAAGTTGAAGAAATTCTATTCAGTAACCTTCTGAGACAATCTGAGGAACCCAAATGTCTTGTGGTGGAAAAACAAAAGCCTTCCTCCAACCTGCAACCGACATTTAGAACGTTTTCCTTAGACAGCGTTTCCTTTGAAATGTCCAAAATATTTTTTGGAGGAGGACTGTGATGAAAGGGCCTGAAATTGATGCGGTGATTTATCTTCTTTCTTGTACCTGTAAAAGGAGCAAGAAAGGTTAGCATTCCAAGATCTCTCTTTCGTGTAGCAAAGTATTTTTTTCCCATCAGATAGATTTTCAATCAATTGATCCAAGACAGCCCGTCTTCCTCCAGGAGAATAGAGCAAAGACTATGCTTAGAGGCCACATCTAGCGACCAAACTTTTAACTATAGGGCATGTCTAGCGACCCCATAGACTTTGCAGCTAGGCGAGTAGCCTCAAGAGATGCATCACAAAGAAAAACGGAGAATATTAAGTTAGCCATTCAACAGTTTAAGTTGGTCCGTGCTAACCAGCTCTGTTGAGCCCTAGAGACTGAGAAATGGTTTGCACAGCACCTTTAAGGCCAGATAAGTACTTCTCAAGGCACAATCCGCTTTCCAGTTCATGGTGTCTTTTAGCCCTGAGTAATCTTCAATAGGTGTAGTGCGTTTAAGTAAACGAGAAACAGCCGTGTCAACAGAAGGAGGATTTCAAAGACCTTTGATTCTTCCTTATCCAACAAAAATAAAGGATTTAAAATGTTTAGAAATCAAAGCATTCTTGTCAGGATATTTCCATTCTAATTGCATAATTAGTTTAAACAATGTTGTAATGGGTGTAAAGGAAATATTTTAGGGTATGTGGCAAAAAAGAAACGCCCAAAACTTGTCAGTAAACATCACCGGGGGCTCCTTCAAGATATTACAGTTCAGGCAGTCATACACGACCGCGCAGAAACAACGCCAACTCCATAAAAATGGCGGATGTCCTGGAACCCACCTGGAGGAACTCCTGATCCCTGCCTGACCAGGAGGCACCACCGGACCTCAAGAGACGAATGACCCCGTTAAGTACATGTAAAGAAGAGTGTGACCTGTCCTCCCCAGGACAGGAAAATACTGGGGAATCACTGTTGCCGGAGGAAGTGTATTTAACTTCTGTTTCTTTTCAGGTTCCTGTCCTGCCCAAAAGAGCGAGGAGGAAACATGAAAGGTATCATGCCGATGGGGGAAAGGGGAAAAATGCAAAACAAAACAAAAAACCCAATGAGTTACATCTCAGACTTTAAAGGCCTATATTAGCATGTTGCATTTTAAAGTTCATGACAGTACAATCAGAAAAAAACTGAAGAAGTATGGTTTGTTTGGAAGGGTTGAAAGGAGAAACTCTCTTCTCTCTAAAAAGAACATGACAGAACAGCTTAGGTTTGCTTAAGTTGCATCTGAAGCTTCTGGAACAATGCCCAATGGACAGATGATACCAAAGTGGAGATGTTTGGCCTTAACCCACAGCGCCATGTTTGGCGAACACCAAACACAGCATATGAGCACAAACATCTCATCTCAAAAACATAACAACTGTCAAGCAGTGGTCAAGGCGTGATGATTTGGGCTTGTTTTGCAGACACAGGACTTGGAAACATTGAGTCGATCATTAACCAATTTGCATACCAAAATTGTGACGGCCCTGGGTTAATAAGTGCTGTCCATAACAGTTATTACATCCAGGGTTCAATAATGCCGTTTATATCAATTACTGTTAGAGTGGTGTATTCCCTTTCTATATGTGTGCTGTTTATAGTCTAAGCTCCATTCCTCTTCCCGTCCTACCCCATCCATGTATCACATGCCCTGCCCTCGTAGCTTGGACCACCCCGGAGACTGGAGATCTCTGGTCGCTGGGGCCGATACAGATGCCGAGATCAGCCGGCGTGTGTACGATAGCCGCGGTCCGTCCCAGAAAAACTTCTAACTGCTGCTGCTCGGGGGTCCTTCGACCGATCGCATCGCTTTTTGGACCGGATATCCCCTGGACCTATCCATTGGCTCCCCGGGGTCGTCATACGGACATTACGGGGCTCGGTGGCATAAGAGAGGCGCCGGACTGTCTGGGCAGGGTGGACATGATTTATGGTCTTTTCCTCACCTCACCCGTATATAAGCCCGTGCCCACATAAAGTGTGTTACGTCTCTGTAAAATTAGTTTTGTCTAATGCTTTCGGGGCTCGCTGGATCACCAATTGTCCTTTTCAGGACAATTACCGCACTGTATTCAGCTACGGTTCTGCAGGCTGCGATGCCGCAAAGCTAAAGACACCAGACCAGTTCGTGAGCCCTGCTCCACTAGTGTCGTCTAGCGCTGATCCGGGCAGGAAGCATCTCAGAACCAACGGGCATACCCAGCAGTGGTACAAGGCGTGCATACCGAAATATTCAAATGTGATACCTGCCAACCTCAATGAACTGATGCAATACCCATTCTTCTTTAAAGCAACAATGTGAGACTTAAGTCATATAAAAAAAAAACAATTATGTTAGGTTATTGCTAAAAGTGGTTCTACACTATTAAATCATAAAGTGTAGTTCATTTTTCACACATGGCTTCTCCATTTTGCCATTATTTTGTCAAATAAATAATGACATGGTGTAATATGTCATGTGTTGTTCCGAGGTTGTATTTACCTAATTTTAGACCTGCTAAGGAACAGATGATTGATGTGATGAGGATGATGTAAAACCATACTAAAAAGCCATTTCTAAAAAGTAGCCAACATGGGGTATTTTACTAGAAGCACTTGCAACGCACCAACCCGACCATTAATATTTGCCAAAGTTAACCATTATTAACTTTTTTTTTTTTTTTTTTTTTTAATTTTCATTAAAAAAATAAATAAATAAACCACACTAAACTTAAGGATGTATTGAATAAACACGCATCTCGCACAAGGCAGCGTAAATACACATAAAATAAAGAGTAAGATGCTAATATACAAAAGAAGCCTTTCTGGTGCATCTCCTTTTTGGACAAGTCTCATCACACTAATTACCTTGGTTGAGAGTGATGGGAGTTGTAGTTTAGGAAATGGTAAAACCTTTAGGGAAAAAAAAAACCTTAACGACCAATGATGCGTCAGGTATGTCATGAAAAACGGTCAGTAAACGATCAGTAACGTGCCTGACTGATAATTGAGGCATTCAGCAACAATGACAAGCGCTAGGGAGGTTTCTTCTGGGCTAGATCACCCCAACATGTTTGCCAGTTTGTGCAACAATGCTGGGGAGACCAGCTCAGAGGAAGCATTTCTAGGGCAGGCTGACTCTCCTAGCAGCCAGGAGAGTAGCCTATCCAGCATAGTGGGGAGCCAGAAAGCTAGGAAGGCTAGACAGGTGCTGGTGGTAGAGGATTTAATTATAAGGAAGGTTGATAGGGTAATCTGTCACCAGGACCCTAAATGCCGAACAGCATGCTGTCTCCCGGGTGCTCGGGGTCGACATATTGTGGACCGGGTAGACAGATTGTTGGGAGGGGCTGGAGATGATCCAGCAGGCGTAGTACATGTTGGTACAAATAACATAGTTAAGGGCAGGAGGGGGGTCCTTAAAAATAATTTTAGGGCACTAAGTCAGAAACTTAGGCAAAGGACCTCCAAGGTAATGTTCTCTGGAATATTACCAGTACCACGTGCTACCTCAGGAAGACAGCAGGAACTTAGGGAGATCAATGCGTGGGTAAGAGCATGGTGTAAGAAAGAGGGATTTGGGTTTTTGGAAAACTGGGCAGACTTTGCAGTCGTTTACAGACTCTACAGCAGGGATGGACTGCACCTCAATGAGGAGGGGAGAGGATGGCTAGGGAAATTGAGGATCTTTTAAACTAGGTTCGGGGGGGGATAAAGATAGAAATGAAGCGGTAGCTAGAGTAGACTGGGAAGGGGGTCTAGCTATGGGAAAAGGGTGTGAGAGCACTGGTGGGGTTAGCACAGACAATATGGTGTTGCATAGTACAAAACCTGCTGTCAAGAATTATTTATTTGTCAACTGTTACACCAGATATGGGTAGTAACCTTAAATGTCTTTTAGCAAATGCGAGAAGCTTGGCAAACAAAATGTTAAGTAATGAACAATATGACTTGATCGGTATCACGGAAACGTGGTAGGATGATACACATGACTGGTCAGTAAACTTACAAGGATATTCACTTTGTTGAAGAGACAGAGTAAATAGAAAAGGGGGAGGGATTTGTTTATATGCAAACCCTAAACTAAAGCCCAGCATTAAGGAAGATGTGCATGATGACAGTAGTAATGTGGAGACTATGTGGGTGGAGCTTAACCTATATAGTAGAACAGGGCTCCACAAATCCCAGACGCCAGGTCGCCATGGTGACTGATAATTAGCTTCCCATAGTCTCGTATTTAGTGACAAAGATGCCTATGGGAAACTGGGGACAGAGTTAATTCGATTAATTAATGGTGCTTTTTAGTGTGGTCAAAGTGCTGGGGCAAAGCGCGAGACTGTAAGTGCTGGGGCAAAGCGCGAGACTGTGAGTGCTGGGGCAAAGCGCGAGACTGTGAGTGCTGGGGCAAAGCGCGAGACTGTGAGTGCTGGGGCAAAGCGCGAGACTGTGAGTGCTGGGGCAAAGCGCGAGACTGTGAGTGCTGGGGCAAAGCGCGAGACTGTGAGTGCTGGGGCAAAGCGCGAGACTGTGAGTGCTGGGGCAAAGCGCGAGACTGAGTGCTGGGGCAAAGCGCGAGACTGTGAGTGCTGGGGCAAAGCGCGAGACTGTGAGTGCTGGGGCAAAGCGCGAGACTGTGAGTGCTGGGGCAAAGCGCGAGACTGTGAGTGCTGGGGCAAAGCGCGAGACTGAGTGCTGGGGCAAAGCGCGAGACTGAGTGCTGGTGCAAAGCGCGAGACTGAGTGCTGGTGCAAAGCGTGAGACTGAGTGCTGGGGCAAAGTGTGAGACTGTGAGTGCTGGGGCAAAGTGTGAGACTGAGAGTGCTGGGGCAAAGTGTGAGTGCTTGGGAAAAGTGTGAGTGTAGGGCGCAAAAAAAAAAAAAAAAAAGTCCTGGCTCCTAGATTTAAAAAAATTTGTCAAGCCCCGTAGTAGAAAGAGTCACACACTACTTGCGGGTGTATGCTACAAGCCACCCAACTTGAGATAGTATATCGAAATTTTTTAAGGCAGGGCTTGACAAATTTGTTGTGAATCTAGGCGCCAGGTAAAAAAGTTAGGAGCCAGGATTTTTTAAAACTAACAGTTGGTCAGGAGTGATCTGATCATTATCAGCCCACTTACTAAACTCACAGCATTTGACCTGGAAGCACCCTGGACTTTCAGGCCAGTCCTGTTTTTTTTTTTTTTTTTTTATTTTTTTTTTAACCCTTTCAATGCTGATGTTCCATTGGAGCACAGCATTGACTGATATTTAGTCCCCACAAGCTTGTGGGGACAAATGTTAACCCCTGCAACGCCACGAATGTGTCATACACAATTGTGGCATTGAAGGGGTTAACGCTGCACTGTCGCTCTCAGGGAGCGATCAGGCAGCAGGGGGGTGTTGGGGCTGCTCTCCACACTCACGGGGAGACCAAAGAACCCTCTCCCCTGTCCCTGAAGCTGCCTCTGGCAGCTGGGATGCAATTGCTCTATAGACCAGCTATTGCAGGGGGAGTCTCTGATGACTGCTGTAGGCTTCCATGCCTACAGGAGTCATCACAGAGCTTGTGGGGGCTCGTTTTTGCTGTTGCTGGCCTGCCTGGAACCGGGAATTAACCCCTAAATGCCGCGATTGCGGCATTGAAGGGGTTAACGCTGCACTGTCGCTCTCATGGAGCGATCAGACAGCTGGGGGGGTGTTGTGTCAGGTAACCACACTTGTGTGGGGACCCAATCAACACACAAACCCCTTCCCTGAAGCTGCCTGTGGCAGCTGAAAACGCGATTGCTGGTTTTGCAGCAACCGCGTTTTCAGCCTACAGGCTCACTCCGTGGGAGTGATCTCAGGCTCGGGGGCGGGCTCGGAGTGGCTTTGCTGTCTGCCCAGACTCCTGGGCAGACAGCAGCAGCGCCCCCGTATGGAGACTCACCCTCTTACATCCACAATTTTTTCTGGATGTAAGAGGCTGACAAAACCTAGGCGCCAGGAGAAAATTCTGTCGCCATGGCGACCTGGGATTTGTCGAGCCCTGTTTTAAGGAGAATAATCCGTCTGACAGAAGCTATTTCAATAACTTGAAGAATATTGATTTAAAAGGCAACTAAAAAAAAGTTTGACAGGATATCTGTTTTAGACATTATTATGCATATTTATATAAAATACATTTGGTAGATGGGGCCCAAAGGGAAAAGAAAATAAGTAAATATCCTGACACATATATGAAGACCTTAGAAAAAATTGGGTATCATATTATTTACTATTAAAAAAAAAATAAAAAGTATAAAATATGGTGAAACATTTGGAAAAAAAATGTTTTTCTAACTTTTAGTTGAAAAATCTTTTACTCATCTATAAAAGGTAATGAAAAAAACCTGCTAAATAGATTCTACTATTTGTCCTGAGTTTAGAAATACCCAATGTTTTTATGTTTTTTTTCTACACGTTATGGGGCAATAAGTACAGGTAGCGTTTTGCTATTTCAAAGCCATTTTTTCCAAATCTGGTAATTCTTCCCCCCCCATGTGCCATTTCGGGAATCTTTGAAGCTGGCCAATGCAATTTACCCCATCAAATCATATATTTTTGAAAACTAGACACCCCAGGGTATTTCAAACGCTAGTATTTTAACTCTTTCCATGCACCATATCTACCACCAGTCTTTGTCAAACTTTGTGGTAGTCATTTCTTTGCATTTGTTTTACACACGCATTTTACTTCAGGTATGAATAAACATGTTCTGGTATATATCACTGTCATAGAACACCCCAATATTTGTTCAGCAACATCTCCTGAGTACAGCGATACCTCACATGAATGATTTTGCCTGGCTGTTTTTGGGGGGGGCACATTTGGTATGCGCGTTTTTCAATGTTGAACTTTGGCATTTGGGGATCCACTGCCCATGCCCTATTTGGTACATCTTTGAGCCGGGCCATTTCAGTGTAATAAAACCATATATTTTTGAAAACTAGACACCCCAGGGTATTTTAAATGCTGGTATTTTAACTCTTTGCATGCACACATTTTACCACCAGCATTTTTTCAAAGTTGCAGTAGTATTTTTTTGTGTGTATTTTCCCCCCCACACACCTACTTTAGGTATGAATTTACAGTTCCTGGTATATGCCGCTGTCACACAACACCCCAATATGTGTTCAGCAACATCTCCTGAGTACAGTGATACCCCACATGCATGGGTTTGTCATTTTTTGGGGGAACTAAAAGGCCACATTTGGGACGTGTGCATTTTTCTAATTGGAAATTAGATGTGTGGCCATCCTCGCCCCCGTGTTAGTTGGGACATTGTTGAACCCGGCCAATTCAATTTACCCCATCAGATCATACATTTTTTAAAAGTAGACACCCCATGGGCATTTAATATGCCAGTATTTTAACTCTTTCCATGCAAGAATTGGTTTTAACTCTTTCCATGCGAGCTAATGTGCTAATTTTAGGACTTGCTCACAAAAATATATTTTTTTTTACATTTTTTTCAACTTGAAGGTTCCCCTGATAGTGACATCAGTGGGAAATTATTTTTACATTTTACTGTTTTTTTAACTATTTTTTCTAATTATTAATTTTATTTTTTAATTTATTTTTACTAATCACTCTGTGATTAGAAAGCTGAGCTCCATTGACGTGCATGGTTGAATGCAGTACCTGTATTCAACCTGCAAGTGGAGCCAGAGTTCTCTAGAGGGTCTGGAGACCATCTAGCGAACTTCTTCATCTTTATTATTTTTTTTCCCGGGCCGCCGCCTTCTTGCGGATGGTGAAGATTGTGTGCAGCTGTGACCGCTCTTCGGAGCGGTCACAGCCCATCCTGGGGTAAGTGTTTGGTATTGCTGAATGCCTCCTGATCGAGGCATTCCAGCGACACCGTTTAAGTTTAGGAGGCGATTGCTGATTGCCTCCTAAACGCTTTTAAAACGGGCGTCCGCTGCCATACAATGTATGGCAGATGTTGACGCCCCGGGGAGGGGCCAGACATGGCCCCTAGTGCCGATCGTGGTGTTGCTGAATGCCTCGAGGTCGAGGCATTACAGCAACACCGTTTGGGTGCAGAAAGAGAACGTAGATCGCTTTCTGCCCCCGTTTAAAGTCATGATGGTCCTGGCACGTCAATTGTCGTTAACCGTTTGTTTTCCGTCAATTGTCATCAAGGGGTTAAAGGCCATATTTTCTCACAGTGAAAAATGAGTGCGCCCTGCGCACGTATACAATTCTGATGAAGTGGCCCACTGCAGAAAAAACTTCGACACCCCTGGCATATGTGGTTCCTATATTCTGAAAGGGTTCAAACTCTTTGCCTGGAAATTTTGGACATGTGAGCTTAACTTCTGTGGCTGGGAAAGTATTTGAAGGGCTCTTAACCCCTTAACGACCATTGCCGGTTCATGCCGTCATGGAAAAACGGTCGCTTAATGACCTTTGACGGTCCTGAACCGTCAAAAAATTAAATAAGCTTAGAAAGTGATCAACGATCACTTTCTTCGCTTAAACGGCGTTACTGTAATGCCTCGATGTCGAGGCATTCAGCAAGGCCGAGATCGGCATCGGGGGCCATGTCTGGCCCCTCCCCGGTATGGCGGCGGACGCCCGTTTTAAAAGCGTTTAGGAGGCGATCAACGATCGCCTCCTAAACTTAAATGGTGTCGCTGGAATGCCTCGATCAGGAGGCATCCAGCGACACCAAACACTTACCTCTGGATGGGCTGTGACCGCTCCGGAGAGCAGCTGCCTGTGATCTTCGCCATCAGCAAGATGGCGGCGGCCTGGGAAAAAAAACAATAAAGATGAAAGAGTTCGCTAGCTGGTCTCCAGACCCTCTAGAGAACTCTGGCTCCACTTGCAGGTTGAATACAGGTACTGCATTCAACCATGCAAGTCAATGGAGCCCAGCTTTCTAATCACAATGTGATTAGTAAAATATTAAAAAAAAAAAATGTGCTAACATTTAAAAATAATTATGCAGTGATGTCACTAGATGAACCATCCAGTACCAGCAAAATGTGTAAAAAAAATATTAAAGTATTAAAAAAATAAAAATAAAAAAATAAAGTTTATTATTTTGAGCAAGTGCTAAAATTTCTCAAAAATCTCAACAGTTAAAATAAAAGCACTTCAAATACCCAAGGGGTGTCTAATATATAAAAAAATGGCTGATGGGGTAAATTGGAGTGGCCGAGCTCAAAGATAGGGCATAGGTACAGACTGACCAAAATGGAGAAAAGAAGCGCACTTCCCAAATGTGGCATTTTAAATCTCAAACAACACGACAAACCCATGCATGTCGGGTATCACTGCACTCAGGAGATGTTCCTGAACACACATAGGGGTGTTGTTTGACATATACCAGAACCTGTATATCTATAACTAAAGTACAATTTGTGTGAAAAAAAATTAAAAAAAAAATACTATTACAAAGTTTGACAAAGTGTAGTTGTATAATTGGTGCATGGAAAGGGTTAAAATAACAGCATTTGGAATACCCTGGGGTGTCTAGTTTTCAAAAATATATGGTTTGACGGGGTTAAATTGAGTTAACCGGCTTCAAAGATATTCCAAAGAGGAGATGGAGGCGGACTGACCAAATGACCACTTGAATTACGCATGCCCCAAAAGTAGCCTTTTACAATAAGGACAATAAGGACGTGGAATTCTCTGCCTGCAGAGTTAGCTTTATCAGAGTCTGTACAGACATTTAAGCACAGCAATTGGATGAATACCGTATTTGCTCGATTATAAGACGAGGTTTTTTTCAGAGCAAATGCTCTGAAAAATACCCCTCGTCTTATAATCGAGGTCGTCTTCTAATTAGACCTCAAAAAAATGTCTGCTGGGGCCAGGCTGCTTACCGATGCTTTGGTCCCGAGCAGCGTCTCTTCTATTAGCAGCAGGAAGCTAGCAGAGTGTCACATAATTCTGCCTCCCCCTCCTTCCTCTGGGGGCGGGGCCAGAGAAGTTGCTCGCACAGCCGGGCCCCTGCAGAAGTCTGCGTGTGGGAGATCTGCAGTTCAGGTAAGGGGGTGGGGGGTTTGAGTGTGTGTGTGTATGTGTGATTAATGGAATGAATGAGTATTTAAATGTTTGTGAATGAGTGTGTGTGTGATAGCATGGATGTGTAAGGGGGGGGATAGCATGGATGTGTAAGGGGGGGGGATAGCATGGATGTGTAAGGGGGGGGTAGCATGGCATAGGGAGGCTGTACTCAAACTCCTATCATCCCCAGGTTCCAGCATGTACTGGCTGCATTGGCTTGATAGGAGTTTGATTGATTGCTGTTAGCAGTTATAATTATATATATATACACACACACACACACATTAGGGCTGCAACTAACGATTATTTTAATAATCGATTAGTTGGCCGATTATTTTTACAATTAATCGATTAATCGGATAAAAAAATGCAATTTTTTAAAATTTAAAATAATGTAATAAAAACGTACAATTTACACTTTCATCTCTTTATTGCAATGGCCTCTCTCTATTCACCTTCTTATTTTACTGACATAATAAAAGCTACAAGAACCTAAACACGGTGCTTCTCAAACTAGTTTTTAATACAAAGTTATTAGTAAATATTAATTCATATGTTAACTATTTTTCATATTTAATAAAAACTATGAGAAAAAAAGCCTTGTTTAAAGTTTTTTTATTTACCAAACTGCCCCCGGTTATGCACATCAGACCCCCAGCTTGCCACTCTGCCCCCATATATGCCTTATACCTCTTATATGCCAGATTCCACTGTGCCCCCTGATATGCCACTGTGCCCCTGATATGCCACTGTGCCCCTGATATGCCTTATACTCCTTATATGCCAGTGATATGCAACTGAGCCCCTGATATACCTTTTACCCCCAGATGTTTTATGACCTTCTGATATGCCTAATATCGATATGCCTTATCCCCCTATATGCCCTGAAAATCATAATACCCCCCATACACCACTATAACTCACCCATACACAACTTTGGCTCCTCCCCCTCCCATACACCACTCTGGCTCCTCCCCTCCCATACACCACTCTGGCTCCTCCCCCTCCCATACACCACTCTGCCTCCTCCCCCTCCCATACACCACTCTGCCTCCTCCCCCTCACATACATCACTTTGGCTCCTCCCCCTCCCATACTCCACTCTGCCTCCTCCCCCCTCCCATAAACCACTCTGGCTCCTCCCCTCTCCCATACAACTCTGTCTCCTCCCCCTCCCATACTCCACTCTGCCTCCTGTCAGCAACGGATCTTCACTAGACAAGGACTTTCACTGCAGCTTCATAGAAGCCACAGTGTAAGTGAAGTGCAGTAACGGAGGCTGTCTGTGCGATGCAGACACTCACAGGCTGACAGAGAATCATCCTCTCTGTCAGCTGGTGGGGGTCTGCATCGCACAGACAGCCTCCGTTACTGTCAGTAACGGAGCCAGGTAGAGAGGCAGAGTGGCGTATGGGAGGGGGAGGAGCCACAGTGGTGTATGGGAGGGTGGCTCCCATACACCCTTCTGACTCCTCCCCCCTCCCATACACCGCTCTGCCTCTCTACCCGGCTCCGTTACTGACAGTTCACTTACACTGTAGCTTAATAGAAGCCACAGTGTAAGTGAAGTGCAGTAACTGAGGCTGTCTGTGCGATGCAGACCCCCACCAGCTGACAGAGAGGATGATTCTCTGTCAGCCTGTGAGTGTCTGCATCGCACAGACAGCCTCCGTTACTGCACTTCACTTACACTGTGGCTTCTATGAAGCTGCAGTGAAAGTCCTCGTTAGTAATGGAGCCGGGAGAGAGGCAGAGT
>NC_071088.1:54943472-54945972 GCF_027358695.1 Spea bombifrons | reverse complement strand
GCAGGGCAGAATGTGGGGGCAGGGCTGGGTGCAGGGCAGAGTTAGAGACTGGGTGCAGGGGCACAGTGCAAAGTGCTGGGTGCAAAGTGCCAGTGCTGGGTGCAAAGTGCCAGGGCTGGGTGCAAAGTGCTGGGTGCAAAGTGCCAGGGCTGGGTGCAAAGTGCAAAGTGCTGGTGCAAAGTGCTGAATGCTGGGTGCAAAGTGCTGGATGCAAAGTGCCAGGGCTGGGGCAAAGTGCTGGGTGCAAAGTGCTGGGTGCAAAGTGCTGGGTGCAAAGTGCCAGGGCTGGGTGCAAAGTGCTGGGTGCAAAGTGCTGGGTGCAAAGTGCAAAGTGCTGGGGCAAAGTTTCTTGAACAGTAATAGTCCACCTCTTTTCAGAATGTTTGGGGTTATTTTGTTTCATAAATATTGTGTTTGGGTTCTTGTACTTTGAAAATATTGTTTTTTATTACATCATAACAAATAAGAATGTTAATGTAAATTTTAAGTTGTTTTTTAACATCCAGTTCATTAAATTCTTTTAAATAAACGAAAAATTTGCATATTGTTTTTTTTATCCGATTAATCGATTAATCGATTAATCGTTCTTACAAATATATATCGACCAGATTTACATCAGATTATATATAAATAATCGTATAGATTTTGACAGCATATATTCTATACATATATATATATATATACACATATATATACAGTACATATATATATATATAGCATATATATACATTTCACACATATTATACATACATATATATATTATAAACACATATATATACATACATATATATATATACACATATATACATACATATATATATACATATATCTATATATACACATATATATACATATATATAGAGTATACTCATATATATACATACTATATATATATATACACATATATATACATACATATATATATATATATACTATATATACATACATACCTATATATATATTACACATATATATACATACATATATATATATATACACATATATACATACATATATATATATATATACACATATATACATACATATATATATATATACACATATATATACATACATATATATATATATACACACATATATATACATACATATTATATATATATACACATATATATACATACATATATATATATATACACATATATATACATACATATATATATTATATTACACATAATATACATACATATATATATATATATATACACATATATATACATACATATATATATATATATACACATATATATACATACATATATATATATATATACACATATATATACATACATATATATATATATATACACATATATATACATACATATATATATATAGACACATATATATACATACATATATATATATATACACATATATATACATACATATATATATATACAATATATATACATACATATATATATATATACACATATATATACATACATATATATATTATATACACATATATATACATACATATATATATATATATACACATATATATACATACATATATATATATATATACACATATATATACATACATATATATATATATATACACATATATATACATACATATATATATATATATACACATATATATACATACATATATATATATATATACACATATATATACATACATATATATATATATATCACATATATATACATACATATATATATATATATACACATATATATACATACATATATATATATATATACACATATATATACATACATATATATATATATATACACATATATATACATACATATATATATATATATACACATATATATACATACATATATATATATATATACACATATATATACATACATATATATATATATATACACATATATATACATACATATATATATATATATACACATATATATACATACATATATATATATATACACATATATATACATACATATATATATATATACACATATATATACATACATATATATATATATACACATATAGTATACATACATATATATATATATATACACATATATATACATACATATATATATATATACACATATATATACATACATATATATATATATACACATATATATACATACATATATATATATACACATATATATACATACATATATATATATATATACACATATATATACATACATATATATATAGTATACACATATATATACATACATATATATATATATATACACATATATATACATACATATATATATATATATATACACATATATATACATACATATATATATATATATACACATATATATACATACATATATATATAATATATATACACATATATATACATACATATATATATATATATATACACATATATATACATACATATATATATATATATAATATCTATATATACACATATATATACATACATATATATATATATATCACATATATACTACATACATATAT